>NC_084948.1:17817124-17992551 GCF_949316205.1 Platichthys flesus
GTGTGTGTGTGTGTGTGTGTGTGTGTAAAGTTTATATGGCATCTTTCTCAGACCGAATTCACAAAGTGCTTCACATAAATATGATAACACCAGGAAGTAGTACTACACAATAACTGAGGAAATAAACCTGCAACAAAAAGACAATAAAAACACATGAATTCAAACATTACAATGCACATGATACACATGCTCATTCAGTTGTTTTTTCATAGGCTTCAGTGGATAAACTCAACATAAGTCGTGTGTGTGGGGAGTAGGACATACGGGTATAATTTGTGGGTAGGGGAATAGTGACTGACAGGCAGTAAGGACAAGCGTGTGTGTGTGAGTGTGTGTGTGTGTGTGTGTGTGTGTGTGCGCGTGTGTGGGTGCGCGTGTGTGTGTGTGTGTTTGTGCGTGTGTTCTGAGGGGACAGTGATGTCTATATGTCTAGACAGCAGACACATGATCGGGTTAAACACACTGCAATTACACATCCACCTCCAGGTCATGTATGCCACTGTATATGTGTGTCAGTCTACTCCGAGTGCATGTCTGTTTGTGCTTGTTTGTGTGTAACCATTCCTCTTCCTCTGTGTCTCCTCTCCTTCTCCTGCCCTCTTACTCTCCTTTCCTCTACTCTTCATCCTCCTCTTTCTCTTCTTCTGCTCTCCTCTTCATCTCCTCCCCCCTCCTCCTCCTCTCCTCCCTCTTCCTCTCCTCTGCTCTGCTCTGTCGATGCCTGCAGGAGATAGGCCTCATTAGCGTACGACTGTTCATGATATCTCTGACTGTCTCATTTGTCTGTCCCCCATTGTCTTCCTCTGTATCATATCTCTGTTTGCCCTCCCCGAGGAGAACAGAGGAGGAGAGGGAGTGGGTTTTACCCCCCCCCCCACCCTCTTATCCCTCAATCCCTCCTTCCCTCCACACAGTTTTGCCTTTTCATAATGTGCCTCATAACGTATCCAACTAATCCTCATTTCTTGTCCTGTTGTTCTGACTGGAGCAGAGAATGCAGGGTTGGGTTCACATTAGAATGATGTTCACTCAGCCCTTCACATTACTCCTGCCTTTCCAGCAAAGTGACAGAATGATATTGTAACTGGCGTCCCCCCCCCCCCAATAATTCACTACATGTTGTGTAGCACATACGATACGACGCCGGGTTTTGTTATCCAAATACACAAAGAGGAATGTGTAGTTGTAGGTGACCACTGATCACCACTGTCCATTTGCTTGTTGGTTGGTTGGTTTGTAAGAAAAATTATGCAAAAACTACTGGATGGATTAGCTTGAAACTTGGTGGAAGGATGTGGTAACAGTCAGAAAATAATGAATTTGATTTTGATGCAGATCCAGATGTTTACCATTATTTTAACAATCATGGATCTTGATTAAATGTTTATGGAACTGATAATTTGGTGCAGATCAAAATACAAATCAGGATCTAGTGAATTTGTATGTGGTTTCATGAGGGGACTGTTGTGTTATTGGCTTTCTAACTGAGTGACATTCCAGAAAATGTGTATAAGCACCAGCATATTCATGGTTTGATTTTAAAAGAAAAACCTTTTTTTTCTATAATATTTGCTGTGAGCTGAACACCCTCCATTCCACTTTCTCTCCCCAGCTGCCCAGTGAGTATGAAGCCAATCCAGAGCTATTGTTCTACAGAATCACCCACCTCAACCACCGGCAGCAGTACCTGATCTGGGCCGCAGCCGTCACCACGGCAGGCCGGGGAAACTTCAGCGAGAAGGTCACAGTGGAGCCAGCGGCCAAGGGTGAGTCCCTGTAATGAGACACACAGAGAGGTTAAAGGTCAGGGACACAGGATTCATGTAGTTTCCAGGTAGAGATTAAACTATGTTTAATATGAGCTAAATCTGATTGGATATGATGATTTTTTTCCGATATAAAGGTTTAATTCAACAAATTTTTCAAAAGTATTTCAAGGAACGTGTGGAAATTGAGAGAGTTTTTGATGTTAAGAGAGTTTTACTACGGGAGTACTCCTCATCTCAGCATGAGTTCTCCTGGAGGTCTGTGGACCTGCAAATCACCAAATCAGTTGTTTCTGGGCGGATGAAACATCACTGCTCTTAATTTCTTTCCTGAATTTCCTGCTTCTCTGTTTGTTCCATCAGCCTCAGCGTCTGCCTTCTCTATCTCTCTCTCTCTCTCTCTCAGGATCTGTTGTGACAAGCCTCTTATCGACAATGCCATGAACTAAATATACATCTTTTCAAAGGAGGCTTTTCTCTCCATCCCTCATGACTCTGTGAATCGTGTAAATGATCCCCCTCTTACTCTGTCGCCTGCTTTAAATCTCTTTTCTGCCGGCCTTCCTTTCTGCTTATTTGTAGCTGCCTGTTTTGACATTAGGTGCGCTATTTATTTCAGAGATCAGAGGGCACCGGCTAAACCGCCCTCAACCAGGGAAATGATAAGAGAAGGAGCAAAAAGGGAGGACAGCAGGAGGAGGGGGAAGAAAAAGAGGAGAGAAAATCAGATGACAGGAGTGGAGTTAACTAATACACAAGACAATAGAGAGGCAGAGTGTTTAAGAAAATGAAGAGGGCAGTTAAATCAATAGGCTTTGGAAGAATAAAGGAGTCCGAATGAACAGAGCGCCGTTTCCACCATCACATCCTTTTCCTGTTATCCGTTCCTTTGACTGCTGGGTGCAAAAGTTAGTGAGATTTTGTGCTTGTACGGGTGGGCGCCTCCGCTGTCAGTAAAAGCCAGTGTCCTCCTGGCTGGCCCACTCAATATTTCATTCAGCCTTAACATAAGTGCACTAGAGCGCTAGCATTAACACACCAAGCTTGAGAAAGAGGGAGAGAGGGCGGGGGAGAATACCAGGTTTATGTCCCTGAATGAAATGGATTGTTTTTTTCCTTGTATTCTTTTTCATATCCTATTCTTTGCGTGACAATGTCACATTTAACAGATTTCTCTTCCAGCGTGTGAGAATCACAGGAAATACAATGCACGCTGCCGACTGGTAAATGCTTATTGAAAGAATCCAAAATGGAAAACAAATCAATTTATGTGTTCCGTGTTACACGTCTCTGTGTATTGATCAAAACGTTTGTGAAACCTCGGCACAGCACTTGGTCTGAAAATTGTTTATTTGACAATGGCAAGATTATCCGACCTGTACATATTAATTATGCCTTTGCTTTGCTTGTGTTATGTGTTTGAGTTTTAATGCAATTAGCTTTCTTTGTGTTTTCGTTCAATTTCTTTCTCTCAACACATCTATTCTTTTTCATGCCTCTCTTCTTCCTCCACCAGCCCCGGCTAAGATCCTTTCATTCGGGGGAACCGTGACCACTCCTTGGATGAAAGAGGTGCGGCTGCCCTGTAGCTCAGTGGGAGAACCAACACCAACCATAAAGTGGACCAAAGACAGGTAAGAATCCACCCCAGAAATAACATACGGTAGTAATAAAGTGAGAGTGTATCTAATATGATTGTCAATCATATGAGATACATATGTCATACCTTGTCAACAAGGTCATACAAGAAGTGCATAAGATGTCAACTCGGAAAACGAGTTTGAGGGCGTTTGGTGATAAAGGCTTTACCCTGTCACCACCCTATGGCCTTATCTGGAGTTCATGTCTGAAATCATCTCCATATAGGCAATAGCATGTGCAAAGTATATACAGTGTGAGAAAGCTTTAGAATAAAAACTTGCAGGTTTTAAATGTCTAGTTTAGAAAGTGAATCTGGTGAAGCAGTTTGTTCTTTTTGACTTTCAGGATTCTAATATTGGCACTGTAATGCTCTTGGGCAATTTACACCCTCCTGTTGTAAAACACTGACAACAGAGCAGCTTTTTCACATAATATGCATGCGAATCAGTATCCAAATGTCCTCTCATGATTTCCTCTGTCTCTGTCAGTGAGGACACAGCCATCCCAGTGTCTCAAGATGGACAGCGTCTCATTATGGCCAATGGGACACTAGTGCTGCGCTCTGTCAAAGCTGAAGATTCGGGTTACTACACTGGCACGGCCACTAACACGCTAGGCTTTGACACTATTATAGTCAACCTTTTGGTTCAAGGTAGGAAAAACATGTATTTTTCCTACTGAAAAAGACAAAAAGATTCTCCTATGATAAGCTAAGTATGAGTAAGTGAGTGGTTTACTCAGAACTCTGTGTTTCTACCTCAGTCCCTCCAGACCAGCCTCGTCTTACCGTCTCCACCACCTCCACCTCCTCCATCACTCTGGCCTGGATACCAGGAGACAACGGAGGCAGCTCTATCAGAGGTACATAAACACGTCTTTCCATCTGTCTTCCTCTATTCTCACATCTCTTTCCTCTTGTCTGTAGCCCATGCATCTAAATCTGACACTATACAGATTTATGAGCTTTTTGAAGTTGAATTCATGCTGTAAATATTATGCATATGACTGTATATGACTGAAATAGATTTCCCGATGACCTCTGATCTTAGTTTACCCTCTGTCGTTCTCCTTTGTCCCTCTTTTGTTTACGTGCCTCTATTACTTTATTGATTTGCGTCCTGGTTTTATATATCCCTGTCTGTTTGATTATCTGACGGTTGGTGATTTCTGTATAAAGATGGGTGTGGCGTGCGTGTGCCTGAATGGCCAGGCATGCGAATGTGATTGCTTTTCTTTTGTCCGTGTTGTTTGTCATGTATGAGACTGTTGAAAGGCTCCGCTCTTTGTCTCCTGCACCAGAACTGTGGCACTTTCGAAGTAATGGCTTAAGCCAGAACTGGACCCAGAGAGATTCTCTTATCGTTTAGGTTTTTACGAAGAAACAAGCAAGAGCACATTTAAAAACATCCATTTGAACCATTAGAACAAATGCATTTTTAAGTTCCAACAATATATGTCTGTGTTATTGGTTTGGGTCATCACGCAGCCAGGAAGGCCTGGACAAAGTGAAGAATATGCACGCAGTGTGCGTACAGACGTAGGAAGTAATATAAACTTTTGTGCAAACCGCTTGTAATGGGTTTGAAGCTTGGTATTCATACAATGATCGGCTTCCAAATTAGTATTTGCAAGCATCACCCAGTGTCTCATATATCCTTGAAGCCTATCAGTATATCTCGTATGTTTAGCTGAGTGCCTGTTTGTCTGAGAAGCCATCTGCACAGTGTCAGCAATGGGCAACGCTGAAGTTCACCCTGAAGGATCGGTTTTGAATTGCTTCTGCAGTCTATTCCTTTACTGATACACTAATTTAACTTCCTTTCTAAACAATGGGATAGTCTGCTTTTGAAGCTTGCATTAAATCAGATATATGAATAAAAGGAAAAATAAATGAACCAACCCAGGATGTTAGAGTTTTATGTTCTCCTCTTTTCCGTGGCCGACAGAGGCTGATGATAAAACCTATAAACAAACAGGGCAGGATCTGCACATGTTAACCCTTCTAATGTTTTTGACTTTATCTGAGCATCTGTTAGAGAGAGAGAAAAAAGAATGGTACAAAGAAACGCTGAGCAGGAGACATTCATATATACATAATTATTTACCAACGGAGGGAGACAGACAGAAGGGGATTACAAGGGAAGGGTCTCCGAGCAGGAGGGAGTTGGCTCTCTGAGGCAGCTGATTATAAAAACAGTCACCATATTGCATAGCCTAATTTGCATAGATGCTCAGTCAGCGCCATCCCAATCTTGGGGCTTGTAGGTAACTAATGGCAGTGCAGACTGTCCTCCACTCAGCGCTGCCTATCTGCGCAGGAGGAATACAGTCTGACACTGTCATCTAGTGGTTAGGAGAGGTATCAATGCCATAAGGTCTGTTGGGGTTGTAGCATTAAAGAATTTCAAAGTCATTATCATTGTGTCTTTCCTTGTGTGTGTACAGGTTTCGTGCTGCAGTACTCTGTGGACAACACAGAGGAGTGGAAAGATGTGTTCATCAGCTCCAGTGAGCGCTCCTTCAAACTGGACAACCTGCGCTGTGGCACCTGGTACAAGGTGAAGCTGGCGGCCAAGAACAGTGTCGGAGCCGGACGCATCAGTGAGATCATCGAGGCAAAGACTCACGGACGAGGTGAGGAGTCGGGGTAGCTGGAGGTGAAAAGGTTAAATTCACATCTTCAATAAGAAGTGAGGATCACCTTTTTCAGGGATTTACTTATTATGAAAGTCCTGTATTTATTAAAAACATATGTAGCAAATCAAACCTCGTCTGATTTTAATGTATTGACAGTTATTATATGTATATTATTTATATATTGATCATTATAAGTAAATCTAAATTAAAGTGAAACCATAATGTAAATAAGTCAGGCGCATACCTCTGCCAAGGGCCCAAAGTCTCATTAAGAAAGACCCATTCAAAATCATTAGATTTCTATTCATAAATATCAGACCCCTAAATATGCCAGATATTTAAAATTTAGGATCCGTGAATTATTCTCAAAGAAATCAATAAAAAAATCAATAAAAAATGATCTGTCTCACAATGAAATTTAAGAAAAATAAGAATTCTGGATCTACACTCCTGATAAGTATCTCCACCAAAATTAAATCAGAACTTGCTGACCTATTCCAAATCCTTCCACTAAGATTTGTGGTCATCTGTCCAGTAGATTTGGATAATCCCACTAACCAACGGGCAAACAAACACAATTGAAAACACAACCTCCTTGACAAACACCCACCCCTGATTTTGTCAGTTGTGCTTATTAGTTCAGTTTCCAAACAAGACACTGGCATTGCTGAATCACCACTTCTGCTGAACCGTCACTGAAGAATAAACCATGACCTTTCTTCTTTTCCAGAACCACAGTTCAACAAGGATCAGCCGGTGTTCACCCACATCAACTCCAGCCACGCCCGCCTCAACCTGCAGGGCTGGGCCAGTGGAGGCTGTCCAATCAGCGCTGTCACACTGGAGTTCAGACCCAAAGGTGCGTCACTGCGTTTTCAATTTGCAGTTTTTTTTTCAAAACTATGTTATTGCACAACAAATCAAACAAATCAAGCATGTGAAACAAAACATGTATTTCTAGTGTTGAGATAACCAAGACTTTTAATAGATAATAATAAGAAGAAATTGGTTAATTGCATCACTGCTGTCTTGTTTCAGGAACGTGGTCATGGCAGAATGTGCGCACCAATGCCACCACAGACGTGTTCCTGGCCGAGCTGCGTGAGGCCACCTGGTACGAGTTGAAGATGAAAGCGTGTAACAGCGCCGGCTGCGGCAACCAGAGCTCCCAGTTTGCAACACTGGACTATGATGGCAGTGAGTGGAAGACTCTGTTTGACATTCTTTTTGGATAAATTATGTTTTTTAACCATGAAACTGGGAACCTTACAATCTTGTTGTGTAAAGGCAGGAACTAATCTCTGCTCGTCCTGGGTCCTCCTGCAGGCACAATCCCACCCATCAAATCGCCCCTGGAAAAAAACGACGATGTCAAGAAGCTGTTTTCTATTGGCTGCCCTGTAATCCTGGTCACTGTGGGTGTTGCGCTGCTCTTCATCATTCGCAGGAAACGCAAGGAAAAGCGGCTGAAGAGACTAAGAGGTGAGAGAAGAAGTAAAACAGAGAGGAGACAAGTGGTGCGAATGAATTTGGCAACGACAACAAAGAAGACTGCAGAGAAGCCGAATCCGACTTTAGAGAGAATCTCGAATGAATTTATTTTAAAAGATTGATTGTGTGTCAGGAAGAACAATAACTTGTTCTGTTTCCTGTCTCTCTCTAGATGCCAAAAGCCTGGCTGAGATGCTGATCAGGTAAGGCTGCTGATTTCCTAATCCCTCTCACCAAAGTATTTCGAAAGTAATTCAAAAACAATTTCACAGATCCACAGTTTGCAATTTTCTCAAAGCTGTGAATGTGTGTGTGTGTGTGCTTGTCTTCCATCTCTGAATCAGTAAGAACAACCGCAGCTTTGACACCCCAGTGAAGGGCCCCCCCCAGGGCCCACGGTTGCACATAGACATCCCCAGAGTGCAGCTGCTGATTGAGGACAAAGAAGGCATCAAGCAGATCGGTGAGAGGAAGAGAGAAAGACAGAGAGAGATGTTGTGTGTGTCCACGCAGGAGGGACGGATCAAATGATCTGTACGTCAGATGTGTTTGTGTTTTCTTCTGTAATATTCGTCCTGTCTCTTGCAGGTGAGGACAAGGCCACGCTCCCTGTGACAGACACAGAGTTCAACCAAACGAACCCTCAGAGCTTCTGCACGGGCGTGTCCGTCCATCACCCCGCCCTCATCCAGAACACCGGCCCTTTGATCGACATGTCAGACATCAGACCAGGAACCAGTGAGTGCTTTTGTCACTGACCATTTTGTCATCCAACCAATATCTCTACTGCTTGATACTTGGAGGGTTGCAGTGGGAGCGGGAGCCGGAGCCGATCCAAGCTGACATAGGGACATGGGTACATCCTGGACAGATCACCAGTGTATCGCAGGGCCAACATTTAGATACAAACACATTTTCACATTCCCATCTACGGTCAATTCAGAGGCTGTGTCCCAAATTAATTGCTAATCACCACATAGTCCACTAGTTTGTCATTTTGAAGTGCTGACCTTGTGTTCAGTGAACTTCTTTGTACCTAACCGATGTATACCATCATGCAATGGGCTTGAGGTGTTGACAGGAAGGAAAAGAGCGGAAAGACGCCAGGGCAGCAGGAATAAAACCAACCTGTGGACGTTGCTATGTACTTTTTTATCAACATTTTTTAATCTAAAGTGTAAGATATAGATTTAAACTGTGTTGTAGGAGTTTCTACCGGGCGAAGTTGTTGTTGTTGTTCGTCACAGTTCTTGCAAAATGCGCCAAGAAGTGTCCGAGTTTTTTCTTTTGTCCCAGAGGTCACAATATAATCCTTTACACAGAAGTGCCAGTATAGTGAGTAGGGGTTGGTGAGTGATTTTAGATATAGCCAGTCTTCAAACAACCCAACCTACATGTCAAGGGACTGTGGGAAAACCTCTAAAAAGAAATGCCAATTGGAACCTTCTTGCTATCAGGTGGCAGTGCTTAACACTGAGCCTCTGTGCCACCCTCCAATTTTTTAAGTAAAAGCACACACTAACTGAAGGTTTGGAAGTTTGTAGCCCAAATTCCTTTCTCATTGACAAGTCCCTTATTTTTCAACCAAATTTCAAGAATAGTAATTTATTAATTCTATCTTCATCATCACAGATGAAAAATAAAACTGTGCCCTGATGCTTGCAAAGGTTTGTTTATTTCTCTGCCTCTGTGCACATCCTTATTCTTTTTTCATCCTTTTACCACTAGACCCGGTGTCAAGGAAGAGTGTCAAGTCGGCCCACAGCATCAGGAACCGCTACTCCAGTCAATGGACTCTGACCAAGTGCCAGTCCTCCACGCCCGCCCGCACTCTCACCTCAGACTGGCGCACAGTTGGCTCCCAGCATGGCATCACTGTCACGGAGAGTGACAGCTACAGTGCCAGCCTCTCACAAGACACAGGTTGGCCCATGAGGGAAATTACACATTTCATATTTGTTCATATTTGTGTGTTTGTCTGGCTAAAATGTGCTGACCTTCATTTTTCTTTCATTCCTCCTTCATAGATAAGGGTCGCAACAGCATGGTGTCGACAGAGAGCGCCTCCTCAACCTACGAGGAGCTAGCAAGAGCATACGAGCATGCCAAGCTGGAGGAACACCTGCAACATGCCAAATTCGAGATCACAGAATGCTTTATCTCTGACAGCTCCTCTGACCAGATGACCACAGGTACCAACGACAACGCAGACAGCATGACGTCCATGAGCACGCCATCAGAGCCTGGTATCTGCCGTTTCACTGCCTCGCCACCTAAACCACAGGACTATGACCGTGGCAAGAATGTAGCAGTGCCCATTCCACATCGCGCCAAGAGTGAGTGACCTTTAAAAATTCCATTTTTCACTTTGCATTCAGCAGTTTTAATAAATGTACAGTGAAAATATTCATAATTTGCAGCATTGTGAATATTATTCACAGGCTTTCTTTTTGAAAGGCAGTGTCCTAACATTTGGATTTCCCCCTCCAGGTGACTACTGCAACCTCCCCCTCTACATGAAGTCAGATCCCTTCTTCCGAAAGCAGTCGGAGCATCATGACCCATGTCCAGTGGTCCCACCGCGTGAAGCCTCTATTCGTGGCCTGGCCCAACGTGCATACCACACCCAGGGCCGTCATGTGACTATGGACTCTGCAAAGCAGCAGGCCTTGACCATGGGCCACTCTGGCCTGTCCAACCTCACTTCCTCTTCATCTGGAGGAGCAACAGGAGGTTTTGGTGGAGGCAGTGGGGGGATGTCTGCTAGCTCTAGCAGCTCCACACTCCCCCAGAGGACTCTCACCATGCCCGGCTCCTCGGCCTCAGCGGCCCAGAGTGCAGCGGCAGCTGCTGCTGCCACTGCTGCAGCCGCTGGGGCATCATCCAGTGGCTGTGGGGCAGTAGGGGCCACAGGAGGGACCCCTGGAGGAGCATCCTCCTCCAAGATGGGAGGATCCAGAGACTCTCTCTTGGAGAGCAGTTCCTCGGGCTTAGGCAGACTACAGAAGCAGAGGGATGGAGGGGCAGGGGCCTACTCCAAGTCCTACACACTGGTGTAGCCTGCCATCACCGCGGCCTGTCACTGTAACTCTTTATAGAATGCTGGTCAAGCCGGCAGTTGCCTGGAGCTTCTATGGAGAAGTAGGGTGAGGAACATACACATGCACAGCTGACCCGTCAGTGCCTGCGCTGTGCCAGGCTGCAGGGGGCTGGTTGGGCTCCCATCGACACTACTGTATGAAGGGGTCAGAGTTGGCTCTCCACAGCACAGGGGTTTGCCTTTCTTTCTGCCTGATTGCTTTCTATTATTATTGTCATCTTTCTCTCTTCTTATTTCATCACCCCGGAAATCACTTGCCAAAACATTAATGATTTTATTCATTCACTTCATATTTTCATTTTCTGGTAAGGACACTGTACTTATGCACAAAATGCTTTCACCGTGCACTGTCTTGTCTTCTGCATCAAGACAGTCGTAGAATGAACTAGCTTGCTTGAGTTTCACACAGACGAGTGTTAAGATTTTTAGGGTTTTTAACGATGTTACTTTTCTGGTCTCTGATGGAAGAAGAGCTCTTATCAGCATGGGGGATGCTTTTACAGTATGCATAGACCACCAGGCTTGGGATGCACTGGCTCTGAGAGGTTGCTCCAGCATGGATTCATACATTAAAGGCAGTGGAATGACTGTGGTCTCAATACCAGTTTTGAGACAAGGGGGGGATTTTTCTTATACATGCAATGGATGACACAGCTTATTGGTCTTAATTGATGCTATAAACAGAGCTGATTAAAAATGTCAAGCTTCGTCAAATGAAAGAAGAATCCAAACTTTTTGGGGGGTCTTCTGTTTATTTTTCTGATGACAGAAATATAATCTTGTGCACTAAGAAAAAGTCAGAATGGATCCCAGTAACAAACCTTCACAAGCCTGCGAGTGTGTGCGTGTGCGTGTGGGTGTATATGTGTAAATATATATATGTATACATGTGGCAGGCACACACCAACAGTTTTTATTAAGATCAATCTGTATGCTGACCTCTTTACACCTGTGTCAAAAGGGAAAAGACCCCCACACATTGTTCATTTTGTACCCATGATAGGGGATTCGGGGACAGTAACGATGATGCTTACGACATGATCCTAATTTGGTCCAGCATTTCGACCTATGTTTTGCCACGTGTGATTGACGGCATCACACAGGAAGTGGGGAATACTGAGGAGGAGGTTGCTCGAAAAACTAGCAAGTCCAGATGATAAGGAAGAGTTTGCTTTCTCAGCGAAGAGAGACCCTCTTACGATTCATCGCGGTGCCACAATACCATTATCATTTCAACTCATTTTCCCCTTTACCCATTTAATCCCTTTCTATCCATCCCCATCTTCGCTCCCCCCCCCCCCCCCCATCATATCCATACAGTGTCACTGTGACCTTCTGCTAGCATACAGGCTAGTTGAAAAGGCCGACCGAGAGAAGAGGTCCATTATGCACAGAAACAAGGCAGAAATGCTGTTTGACGTTCAATGACAACTTGAATGGGGAAGTACAGCAACATTTATAGAGATGTATACAAGAAAAATCATATTTGTATGAAGTGATCTGGAATTTATGAACGGACAGTGACTCTGAGATTATAGACAGGCATATATTAAGTGTTAATAGAATTGCAGTTGTGTTGGGGAAATGGGGAGGGGGGGGGTTACAAGGCAGAGAGACACCATTTTTCTTCAAGACTAAAAGACGAGTTTTCAAGTCCCTCCACCTCACTGAAATTGATTTTGAGCTTTATGAATGGTACTGTAACCGTTTTCATTTTTCCCATTTCTTCTCCCAAAGCTTAATCCCATAACAAGGATCGTTCCAAAAAAATAAAATAGAGTTGCTCCAAGTGTTTTGCCATGGTAAAAAAGTAACATCAGGGCTCTCGCAATAGAAAAAATAAAAAGATATGATATATGTTTGTTTTCAAAAGTATGTACATATATATTTCTATTCAAATATATAGCAAATATATGAATAATGAAAAAAAAGCAGAGAAATATAGAAACCGTTCTAATTGAAAATATATATAAAAGATCACAAGACAATCGCTCCGAGTGAAAAACTGCAAGTCGGAAGGAAGGAAGGAAGGAAGGAAGGAAGGAAGAGGGAAGCTTAAACGGGTAGCACAACCACAGACAGGAGATCTTGGAGAGAGAGAGAGAAAGGGGAAACGGTGTGAAAGAAGGTGAAATGGTAAAACTGAGGTTTGAGGAATGGTACAATGCCCCTTGTGATTTTGTAAATGTTCCAGCTGCGGCTCCCGTGCGGCAGCTGAGAGAACAAGCACAGTGAAAGTCGAGTTATAGTGTGAGATTGTGTCGCTGGTTAACTGTGGTCTACGGCTCAGTGCAGAAAGTGTGGTGTTGAAAAAGAAAAACAGTCAAACAAGGACAGCCTATACAGTGAGTGAGCCTGTTGTACTATGTTGTATTGTACCTTCCAAAGGTGTGTTCACAAACGCAATGCCATTATCTGAGTATGAGTTCACACACAGACCCGGCAAGTATTTCTGTTTCTTACCTGTGTCATAGCGAGTCCTGCCCGGGACCGCAGCCCATTCAACACACCACACAGTCAAACTGCTCATACATGTATTCACGTTCCCTTTGATTTTAAATCAAGACAGGAGAGAAATGAGCTTTGCTTCCCATTGCAGATGGTTGTTTCACTTCTACATTTTGGCCTTTACGTTTCAAGTTATGCAAAGACTTGTTTGGGGGGAACGGGACAGGCCTGTTTTTAGCAACCAGAAAACACAGGCCCCTTACTCTGGTCGTATGGATATTGGATGGAGTGATGAAACAAACTGCCCACCCTGCTTTCCCAGTGAAGTTGTCTGGCGTATAAACACTGATCCACCGTCAGTTTGTACAAAGTAAATGTAATGTCAATCTTGAAGGAAATTTCCACCCTGATACTTTTATACTGATTCAATCAATGTGATCCAGAAAGTACTCTCAAGATTATCATTTTTCGGAGTAATATATATTTTGTTGTATTCTAGTACTTGAATACTGTATTGATTTAGGCCTTTGAAAAATCCTGGACTTGTATAATGGCCTTCACTAAACTAGATTATAATAGTTCTTCAGTGAAAATAAGTAAATAATAGATGTCGGCCTATTTTGGTTTAACTTACAAATATATGCTGCTATAAATAATAATCTATTATTGTATAAAAATCTAAAATATAATAGTTGATTTCAAAGCAAAAAACATTCTATATTCTAACGACAGTTCTGAACACACTGTAATTAAACATGAAGTATTTATTTATTTGACAATGTAGGTACGTTTTTTGCAATTCCTATAGAAGAAAATGGAGTGGAAAAAGGAGATCAGCAAAGTGCAGTAAATCTTCTTTTCATTTTAAACGATAACTGGGAAACTACGAGCAGTAGCTTAACTCAACATTTCCCAAGTTATCTGCAGTGTTTCCACGATTTACGACGTTCAAGTGATGGATTAGCGTACGGGTGGACTTTGCCTTTAAGTGCAGCAGCATTCTTCCAAACTGACTCAGATGGTGTTTGTGAGGCCAACTTCACGCGCTATATCCACCACCTTTTACACATCTGCCAAACCAATCAGATGTGACCCCCCCCCCCCCCCCCCCCGCCCTCACTGTTCCCTTTTGCTCCACCTATACAACTTAAATTCTACTCCATAATAGAAGACTTGTGTACATAGGAAAGTGTTTTGTATAAATGACTACTATTTTCGACATCTTCACTAGAAACCAGGGCACAATGTAAACTCTGAACTCAAGTTATTATAAGGAAACAGAGGAGGACTTAATGAAAAATTCTATAAATGAAAACACACTGCTTTATCTTGATTTATGGACCAGTTGAAACATGTCAGAGTGGACCATGCATAGTTATATATTGATTTCTTCTTTTACAGAACATTTGGTGGCATTGTTTCCTTATTTTGAAATCTTTTCGTTTCCTTTTTTCTTTTTACTTTGTCACAAGTTGCTTGACTTAGAGTTTGCCTTTTTTTTTTTTAATTCCACTTTCTGGGGGGAGGACAGCAGTATTGCATGTTCTGAAAATTTTGCTGGTTATAAAGGACAAAGGGAAATGGTGAATTGAACAATTGAACAAGGGGATTAATGAGAACATTTTAAAAATGCACAGGTTGTTCCTTAAACTTTTATTGGGAAACGTTGCTTCAATTTGCAATTGCTTGTGTTTAACTCTACATTTTCTTTTCTATGAAAACAAACAAAAAGCAGAAAAAGAGTACTCAACACCTTGTGCAATAAAGCTATCTTTTTATGAACTGTGATGATGTGCTCCATTCTTTCCGAGCTGTGCTGCATTTGAGGTTCATTTGCGGGATTGAAGTGAAAACAAAATCCATATATGTCCTTCACAATATTCTGTCATATTATAGAATTGACCTAAACTACAGTATCCTTAAAAGTGAAGTATCTCTTTAACCACATCTACATGATCTCATTTTTCGCTTCCACTCACTGAGCCTCACATGAAACTGGAGCCACTTTAAATACCTGTAGCCTTGAATAATGCTTTATATAAGGATCATGACATCTCGATGCCGACACTTTACTGTGGAGTTTTTTGTTTTTGTTGAAAATAAACCTTTGATTTGCACCCACACCAAACCAATGACCATGACCAGCCACCACCACCTGGTTCTGTTCAGCCACATTCAGATCGTGTTCTGCTCCGGACTGATCTCTCCTCTCTACCTTTAACTATGAAACGTAAAACTCACAATGGCTCCGTCATTAGTACAAAGCAAGACAATCTGGGACAAGGACACAAAGGGCCGGGGGTTATCACACAATTCAACAGAACAGGAATAAATACAGGAAGTAAGAAGTCATATTCACCAGGTTAAGATGAGCTCACACAGCGTTAAAAGATGTAAAAGACAACAACCCATGAAGCTATGTTATGACATTCCTAACAGTAGGTGGCGGCATGCACTACTGATGACGGTTTGTTGCCCGCCCTTGAAACCAAAGAAGAAGAAGAGCAGCTCGATGGCGCCCTCCTCTGGAGAGAAGCGTGTCACGGATCATCTGCTCCGAACAAACACCGGACCTCAGCCTCTCTGATGCCCGTTCACATGGAGCCGTGAGCGGCCTGACGCTGCGGCTGAGTCCCTCTGCTGCTCACCCACACTTTACTTCCTCATCAGAGATCCTCCAGGGACGATGGTTCACTACTGCAGGAAAAGCTGAACCGACCAGAAACTGAAACGTTGGTAGAGATCCTTTGTGAGTTTGTTGTAAGAGGTCTCACTCTGCACGAATTATCACCATGTAGTGCCACACATCGTTCCACACGCTGAAGGATTTGAACGGATTTGTTTGTTCGTTTGTTGTTTGAATAATTTTCTTGTTTGGTTGTTGATCTCTGGTCTTTATTGTTTTTGAATATATTATTCAGACTCACCTGATATTTTCTTTTCCCCACTGCTTTATATTGCGACTCTTTGTGTTCGCAGACAGTTTGTTGAAAAGTTGTTTGTTGCAATTGGTTCAACATCAAATCAAGTTTCTAACAGCAGTCATAATTTAATTGTTGAAGAAGGGTCATGTTTTTATATTTTAATAACATTAAATAAATATTGTCTCACGAGGCAGACAGCCAACTTTACTGATCAAGTATTTTAAACTGAGGACTGGGGAACAACAACCATTGTTGGAGAAGAGGACACTGGTGTATTTGTTATGAAGAACTATTTCACACATTCAGCTTCTCTTGATCCTGACGATGAATAACATTAAACTTTTATGAAAAGAGGAAGTCACTGCTCTTGAGAGAAACTTCCGAGAGGAAGCAGATTCAAGGCCTCAGAGCCTCACTCGCAAATAAATAAAATGCATGTCACGTTCAAACTGTTAAATTTCCCCATCAACCCTCAGCTGCTGAGATACTGAGAAACTGGCAGTCCGGAGTTTCAGGAGTCCACATTTATGGTAAGTTTTAAGTTTTGTTTTTGTTTTCATAAAAGTTGAGTTGTTTCCTTCACAAATTCATAAAATAAAATGTAATACAACAGCTGCAAGTTCATTATACTGCACAGATGTTGATTTAAGGTGAATAAATTAGTAATTAAAAAATCTCTGTTATGTTCCACAAACAAAGTGTTTTATGTTCTACGGTAATATTTAATGATTCATATATTTTTTACTTAGACTTGACATTTTTTATGAAATGGTGTAAATAAAGACATTTTAAAGGTCTGGTATGTTTTTGAACTATCAAGATCAACCAAAAATGACGAGTCAGTGTTGAAATTATTGAAAACAAATCTCGTGTTTATTCTGTGAAAAAAACAACATCCTTCCTCCCTGTTCATGTTCTGCAGGTGACAGACTCCAGAGCTGACAGCCTAGTCAGTTATCATTATTGCATGGGCTATGATATAATTTTTTTTTCTGTATTCGTTCAAATTGCTGCTTTATTTATCCATTTGATTCTGAGCATTAGCTACCTCCACACAGCCCTTACGGTTAATTTATATAAAGAAAAATAAAACAACGTACCTGATCAAGACACTAGGGGGCAGCAGTGTGCTAGAAAGAAACAGTCCAGGCTGTCAAGAGGATTTTACTCAATATAATGTTTAATGTTTTTGAAAGTTCCACAATCCATTATTTTTTCTCAATATTAATTTACCCAAAAACACAGTTCAAATATAAATTAAATCATAATCACAGTCGCTTTCACAGTCACCCTTTTTTTCGCAGCACATCAAAACTGACATCCATTCAGATGTAGAGTTTATTCATACGCTGTATATAATAGTTCACATAGACTTTTACATTGGGTTTTACAAGCAGCAGTTCGAGATGTAGGCTATGACTGTATGTAAGTGGTTATTCTCTTTCACTAATCCAGGACCTCTGCTAAGTGTTTGTCATACAGTTTGAATGTTTGTACAGGTCGTGTGTTTGTGTGCACTTGTGCTTATCATCTCAGAGTTCATCCCTCGATGGGTGAATCAACAAAAGTCCACTCCTGCTTCCTCCTCCTGCTTCCTCTCGGGCTCGTCGGCCCTGCGCCACCATCCCTCTTTGTCCATCTACTTGCCGTTCTTGTGCTTCTTCTGTTGGAACTTCCTGAAATGGGTCTGGATGGTGGCGGCGGCCTTCTCCACTTCGACGGGGCTGAGCGGCGGAGCGACGTGAGCCGTCCCGTTGCTGGTGCTTGAGTCTGAGCACGACAGGACACATGGGATAGCCAGAGAGGTAGAGGCAATAGCCATGGAGAAATAGTCTGTAGCAGTGATTGAGTTCAAACACAAGGTTTACATTTGCATCATGGAATTCGACCGGGCAGTTTTTCTCATTGAAAGTTGGATTTGAGGTCAGATTTGAATCAAACCCCAGACTGGTAACTTAACTTTTAAGTAACTTTTATTTAAAAAAAAATCGGGCTGAAAAAAAAAGCCACATTGATTTATTAAGAGTATTACTTACTCTTCCTGTACACGCCCATGCTGTTCCTCCTGAGGCCATCAAACTGTAAATGAAACAGATCAAGTGTTGGAAGACTTATTCAAACACACAAACACACAGACACACACTTACTGACGCACAGAGTGACGAGTCAGTGGTGAGGATCGTGCACCAGCTGCATGAGATACCAGTCAGGTATGGTGACTTTCAATGCCAAGATTTGATCTAGAACATTGATCACATTCCACTGACATCGGACTCATGCAGTCAGATAGTCACACAGGCTCCGCTCGACTGTACAAAATGTGCCGTCCTCAAGAAAGGGTGTCCTGTACTGTGTGTCTTGTACTGTCCATGTGTGATGGCATGTGTGACCTTCCTTTCTATCTGCAGGTAGAGTTATGACCTGAATGACAAATCCCCTTGATTGGGATTACAGCTCAGGCGGTGCAGCTGCAGGGACGCCACAGGAGATGAGGGCTGGACCGGCTTAGCCTGCGTACACCTCAGTTTGGCCATGTGCCTGCGTCCAGTCCCACACACACACACACACAACAGCTTCATGACGTCATCAGCGAGGTCTTCTCTTTCCTGTCTCGGGAGACACTAGAGGGAATTTAAACCGCCCGTGACGCAGGACATCTATCTTACCTCCGCTGTTTCATCAGTTCAGATTTGTTATGTTGTGTTTTTTGTAGGTTTTTCTCATCTCAGTGTCCGCGGCCTTGATTAACCACAGAATTTGATATTCTTTCTACCGTTCGTCTGTTTATTTGCCCGCTTCCTCTTTATGAAGGTCTAGACCACAAGCAACCTTCAAACTAAAGTTCTTTTGTGTTGGACTTCTGAGGTGTGCACTCTTCGTAAGAAGTCCATAATGAAAGCCTGAGGAATCGCCAAGTAACCATAGAGCCCCACTTAAAAAGCATTTATTGATTGTGCTGTTATTCAGTGGGGGTCAAAGGGTCAGAGTCTGATGCAGAACTCCACTTTAGTTCATTATATTATGATATTTGGCTGCTGCTGCTGCTGAGTTCCGAGCCACCAGAAGTCGTCTCAGTCTTTTAAATCACGTTCCGCCGCTTTACTCTTGCAGTCCTCCCTCTAAAACGCAGTAGGTAGGAACAGGACATGTGACCACAGCTTAAATGCTCACATGCTGAGTCAAGTCTGACTGCTGACTTTCCACATGCTCTGTCTGACCTTTAGATAACAGAGGATTAGAAATGAGCTAATTTATGAGTAAAACTTCCAGCTACAGCGAGAGGGGAAAAACCCAAAGGGGTCAAACAGTCAAGTTTCCTCAGAAGAGGAAACTGACTGTTCTACTCAAAGTCTACAAGAAAACAATGTTGGGCGTAGTGGATGATTCAGTCATGTGTTTCAGAATGTGTGTGTGTTCTACCGAGATATTTTGTGCATCATCAACTCAACACAACTGACCTCTTCTGCTTTGCTGCTCCTCCGCGAGTGCGACACCGAGTGGACCTGCCAAGGCAGAGGCTGGGACAGCATGTATGGTAAAGGCTCCTGTTGCCGTGCAAACCGTACCCCTATCTGAAAGAGAACGGGACACCGGGGGGGGGGGGGGGGGGGGGGAATGGTGAAACAAAAGCAACAACCTCATCACTGTTAGTATAAAGGCTTTTATTATCGTTGAATATCTGTCTCCAACTTGTACGATTTACTCATCAGATAGATTTAAGAAGAATACATTTGGGCCCAAACATTTGGATTATGTTTGAGGATTTGTTTGTGTTAAACAAAACATTGTTCAGAAACATAAACTTCAGATGCAGCACAACAAGCTGAAAAGGGATAAGGAAGTAGATTTTGAAATCAAAAGTGAAGTCTAACATGACTCATTATATTTGGATGCTGTTGACATAAGCCTAGCCTATGTTTGACTCTAAAAAGTTTTATTGTCAATATAAACTGTACTGAACCCTGACTGCCCACAGGACGATGAAACTACAGTTCCAAGTTTGGAGTAAAAAATCAAATTGCCACTGCTGGACTATATCATATATCATTTTTGTTTTACTTTTAAGGCTATTTTCTGCTCCTGAGTGAAAGTTGTGGTTTTAAATTCTTCTGTATGAGCAGAGAATGACAAACACTGAACAAACCTCTTCACTGCACTTACACAATTATTAAGCATTATATTGATTCACTTTTCTTACATTACTATTGCACTTTATGTCTAATATAATAACATCCCTTATGATAAATATGAATAATGCTTTAAACCAATAATACGTTTTAAAGTAAACAGGACATACGTATAACACAGATGATAATTATTAAATCAAATTTTCCATAATAATAATAATCCATTCTGATAGTGATATTCCCCGATGTTGTTATTTGAGCTCCTTGCAGTCATCTTACCGATTCTACGACTCTGACCACCATGTACATGGCTGTTAGCATGGTGACCAACATCTTGCCCACCGTTCCTCTCGTGTCTCTTATTAAGTTTTTCGATTGCTCTCCTCAGTCCAGCCAAAGGAAAGACAAGTCCAAACAGTCAGGAATGCAATGCAGCGCTGCCCAGGTGAAAGGAAGTCGAACACACAGTGCAGAGGATGCCCAACCACACTGGTTGCCTCAGGTACACAGACACACACACTCACAAACATGCACAGGCACACACACACACACTCAAAGACATGCACGACCAAGTACACACACTTCACTCTCTCAGTCTCTGACACATGAGGGTAAGACAGCTAATGAGCTTTCAAGGACAGGAATAGAGAAGCTCTAATCTTTTCTCTGCACAACACTTATCCCTCAGGTGTGCTTTCACCTTACCAGGTTTTATTTGGACATGTTGGATTGACCAAAGAGAATCAACTTTAATGTCAATTCTTTATTAGGGAGCATTTTTTGAAATATTTATAAGTTGAACCTAATGAAGCCAATAATGTTTATAAATCATTTACCTGCGTTATTTATGTTAGTCATTAAATTATATATGCTTTATGCCAGCCAGTGGCCAAATTTATTTCATTTTTAGGTTGTCCATCCATCCGTCCGTCCGTCAATCCGAGTCTTGTAGACTTTGAGGTGTATTTCTTCCAATTTGGTGCAAAAGCTCACTTGGACTTAAAGATGAACTGATTTGATTTTGGTGGTCGAAGGTCAAAGGTCAAGGCCAAGGTCATTGTGATCTTAAAAACGAGATGCGTTTGTCAACGCAAGATCTCAGGATCCCCTACAGGGAATTTCCTCATATTTTGTACAAAGGTTCACTTGGACTCACAAAATGCCGTGTGAGCATCTTATCTCCAGAGCTTCCTTTATAATTCATAAAGCTTTAGTTACAACCCTTTAGAAATAGTCCCTTTATTGGAAACTACCAACATATACAATTGGCTAAATGAGAGTAGAACTGTTCTTTCTTTCACTAAGAATCAAGGTGGCTGTATGCTTTTAGATGTAAAATCTTAATTCCATTAAAATAATTGCATAAAACTATACGTGGAACTCAAACTAGATTGGAAACTTGCATTTATTAATCGGAAAGTAACATTTCCACTTAAATCTCTCTGAACTCCAAATGTGCAGATCAAATAAGCACACGTGTTTGAAGATGTATACGTGTGTAATGGCTGGCTGCAAACCAAATTTCTTTTAGGATAAGAAGGACAAGTACCTCCAGGATATTATTTCATCATTTCATCAAGTTCTCTCACTTGAATTTCATTTTCTATAACATTTGTCTACTCTCTCCTGACAGCTATCTGAACCTGCTTTCAAGTAACTTAGAACAAACCAACATTTTATATCAAAGGGGTTCCTAGGATGAAAAATTTGGGTCAGTTTGCATTTTATCCATAATAATCACACTGATATTGAAGAGATCTCACACTAATGTAGGTTTGTGTGCGTCATCGTCTGGAGCCTTGGAGACCAGTTCATGTTACTGGTGAATAGATTTCACTTATACGTTTCACAGCGAGTGGCTGCCGCTGCCCAAGTTTCAGTGTCAAGATTATAATCTGAAGTATTTGTACATAATCACGACTGTGACTTGTTAGTGTCTGTCTGTCTGCAATGCTTGCGTGTTTCCTGCTCTGTGCTGAGTCTGAGAGCAGGTCACTGATGTTCACTTTGTTCATATGGGATAAGATTGAAGCACTGGAATGTTTCTTATCACAGGACGAAAGGTATAAGAGCTCAAAGAGACAACGCCTGCTGGTTACAGATCACACGGGAAGGATACTCACTTTTTGAACAAGCCATCAGCAGACACAGGTAAGAACATTGTGATTTTTGAAAAAATGTATATTTTAAAGAAAACTGTTGCACTTATGCCAGAATATATTGGCTTTTATAGCATTAATGTTTTTTTCTTTCTTAGAAATGATATGTGAAACAGCATTATATGCACTTTCAAAAAAGAAATATTTTTGTATTCAAAAAGGCTAAATGGTTGTGTGCACATCAGATATTGTTGTACATTCAAGACAGGTTTTGGAAAATAAATTCAGTAAGGTCAAAATGCTAAGTACTGAGAAGAAGGATACCTTCATGTATGTATAGTATTACAGCTAACAAGTTCCTAATACCTCAAACTAAGGACAGCATTTTTATCAATATTTATAAGTTAAGGACAAACTATGAATATACTATACTATGTGAATTAACGAATAAGTATGCAATAATTACTCCCTATCTTAGAATGTGGATATTAATTATTGAATCATTTCAGCTCAAATCACTTAACCTATTATCGCAACTAACTAATAATCAAGTAATTCAAACACAGAGTAACATAATATTATTAATATTATCACTTAGTGTTAATCTATCTTTACTTCATGAATCACACAAGTGAAAACATTATTCAGATCACATTCAACCTTTTATTCACATAAAATAAGCTTAAAACAACCGGTAAAACGTCAGATAATCACATAGCTGAACTATCTGTGTGGTGCTCCATCTTTCCAACAGTCTCCTAATGGAGGAGAGGCCCTTAGATTAATATTTTATGTTCAGCCGAGTCGATCAGCCAATGTTGCAAAAAGCATACAATCTTGCATCAGGGAGACATTTCAGGACAAACCAGTATCTTCTATTCTTTCCACAGTGAACGGTCCCCTGAGAAACAAGCACACAGCTTATTCTCATTTACTGTAATGAGGAAAAAATAGGTTATCAGCTTTAAAACATGTGGTTTTAGTGGTTTTAGGCCCAGAGAAAATTGCAGGTACTTTTGACTGTGTTGTGTTTCCTTGGGAATGCCACTAATGTTTATGTTACACATTTTAATCAAAGGTTTCCAGTCAGCAAACTACACATTAAGGGATGTGGTTGACTACAGAAAAAACACAACTCATTTAGCACAGGACGGGAGACACCATGTCAGTAAAGTTTCCTAAGAGGCTGAGCAGCAAGAGGAGAAGTAAGTTTATCTCACTTTCTTTTATTTTCTTATTTTTTTGCATTTTGATGTAAAAATGTGTTTCATTTGAAAAAAACAAAACGAAATAACAAAAGTACTTTGAATACCATTCTTCTTATATTTAGTATGATAGAGTGAATGTTTTAATGAACTATTTCAAAAGATTTTCTCTTGTACTTTCTCTAGATTACAGTGTTTAATGGAGTAATATATAAGATAAACCCATAATAACCCCCCGGCCTAACCGGAATAATAAAAGTAAAAAACTCTTTGGTTCAATGTCTTTAGCTTTATCTAGGTAAACCTAGACTATTTTACAATTCACTAGATAAAACGACATAAATATTCAAGATAAAAAATGTAGCAAAACAACCGGTTAAATTATTGTTTTGGTGTTTTCTAACTAGAACCTCCAAAGGACAATTCAAAGGCAGAACTTCTACATAACCTGGGCCTGGATGTCTTCTGGAATGCACCACTGGACCCAGCTGCTATGCTGGACATCAACACTTGGAATCTGGAGAACAAAGCTCCCCAAGACCCTAAAGATCTGCCTAGTGCTTTCCTCAGACGTCTGTGGTTGCTCAGCCAAGATGCAAGGAGTCCTTGCTGCAAACCATCAAGCGATGCTCTGACTTCTTTAGATACGTCACCTGAGACGTTAAATGGAGGAGAAACCCAGTGTGCCATCAACCCCCTTGATCTAGTTTCAGCCGTCTTTATGTCTGCCAACCCCTTCCTTCAGCAGGAGATGACTGTGCACATGGTGCAGTGCCAGTTTGCTGTACCCCTGGTCCTGCCAAGTGTAGATCCAGAAGAAGCTAGTTGCTTCCTTCTATGGCCTTTGAGAGGTGTTGTGAGCCATTTGCCGGAAAAAAACGGGAAGCTCCAAGAGGTGAATTTGGCAAGTACACATATGCCGATCGTTTCTTGCGTGAAGCTTGGCCACTGTAATGTCTCCAAGTCAAAGGTGCTCAACCACATTATAAGTGGACTCAAATCTTGCAATGACACATTTCTACACAGGGGAATGGATGGAGGTCAGCTGCCTCGAACACTGTCCAATGGCCTGGTGGAGATTGGATGGCATCTACCAACAGGAGACACTGCCAGAGACGGATTCCCTCTCCCTGTGGCCATCTCTAACCTACGTGGTGATGCCAGCAAGCATGAGGGATGCCTGAACCTGCTATGTCAAGCTTCTTCTGCTATGATTGTTTTCTGTGGGAATCTTAAGGAGAAAGATAAACAACTTCTTGCTTCCTGCAGAGATATTGCAAGCAAGCTCATACTGATTGACATTTCAGATACTGACAAAAATGAGCACAGCGTTGTGGGGTTTGTTGGAGTAAATCTTGAACAAGACATGGGGCTACCTGCAGGTTCAGTGCTGCAAGGGGAAGATTTGAGTGAGGAGGAACTGGCTAATGGGATCAATGACATCCTGAAAGATCTGTTACCAGATAAACTGAAACTTGTTACACTAGAGGCAGCTGCAAATTTAGCTGTGGAGCTAGGCCTTAATGTGGACGAAGGAACGGTCTGTAAAAAGGCAATGGCCAAGGTGGAGAAAGTATTGGAAGGTTTGGATGAGGGATCTGCTCAATTCAGGGAGAAACATCTTCCTTTGCAGGGGCCTTGGTGGAGTAAACTGGCAGAAATTGAAAAGATGGAGAGTAAACAGAGAAAACAAGGAAATCAAAATGACCCCCAACTGCAAGACGAAAAGAGAGACATCTTGGCTGTGTTGAAAAACTACAAAATAACCCCGGTGATGAAAACTTTTACCGATGCACTGTTCACAATAGATAAAGTGGAGAGGACTTATTTCTTAAAGTGGATGAAACTGAGGCTTCAGTCAAAACAAACGGAAAAGCAAAGGATTCAACAAGATCCGTCCACATGGCAGACAGATAAGAATAATGGCATGCTCGAATATTCTGATTACCTCACACATGGACCTGATGGCGATCTAGAGGACACAGACAGTTTCAGTTCAGATTCAACATTTGAAGAGGAGGACAGTGAAGAGCAGCTGGTAGATGATGAACTGCAAGTTTCTCACCAACCATGTGACAATGGCCAAGACTTGTCTTCATATGGAGATATAGAACCCCACTCAGTGTCCAGACTTGACCCAGTCATAGAGGAGCAGTTCGATTTGATATCCAATGGGAAAGAAATTCAAGGTGGAGAAACAGTCTCAATGTCACATTGTTTTGACGAACAAATTTCAGTTTCAATCTTTGAGAACCAAAACTGTCATTTGGAGTCTCAAGAAAATGGAGCCTTGAGCTGCCACGGGACACCAGAATTGACACCAGTAACACCAGATTCAAATTCTTCTACCAAACAACAAATGAGCCCAGACGTTTCCGTTGAGCCTCAGTTAACCTGGTGTTTGCAGACTTTTGAACCTGAACCATTCTCACTGGGTCTTGAGCACTTTTTGCGTGAGATGGGACTAATCTTTGAGCTGACACACAACAGCCGCAGCAGTAGGAACAAGAAAGTGTCGCGTCTTCCCAGCTTAGCTGTAGACCTGCTTTTTTACGGCGTTCCACTTGAACTAATGGATGGAGATGCTTCCAACATTCCCATCCGCTGGCTGGGCAGCATCTTTGCCGAGCTCAAACGGCGCCTCTCTCAAGAACACTGTAAAACCAGAGTGCTGACTAATCTGGGAGTACATCATGCAAGGAATGCTGAGGTTCTTTCTTCAGTATTTGGGGTGAAATTCCCTGAAGGAGGCAAAATATCAACAAGAGGGGTCTACATGGGTGCTCTTCGTCTCCCTGATGCCCTTAGAATGGACATGGAGTGTGATTTTCTTTTGCTTATAGATGTAGAGGGTCTCTGCCCGGCCTCTAAAGACAACAAAACTAAGATCCATGATCATGAGATGGCCATTGTTGCTGCGGGATTGAGCAATGTTTTAATCCAAAATATCGCTTCAGATGCAAGTTCTGAGTTGGAAACGGACATCGCTTTCATAGTCAATGCTCTTCTACTCGTAAAAGAATGTGGCTCCATGCCCAACTGCCAACTCCTAGTCCAGGATGAAGGAATAAACACCCTATTACAAGCATCACAGTTAAAGCGTGTTTCTGAGATGCTTCAGACTGAGACTGGGGACAGAGGAACTCACATTGCTGAACAGCCAACTACAAAGAACATATGCTGTATCACCTGTGTCCAAGGGCCATGGTCCAATTTGTCCCTCTCTGAACCTGTCGAGACACAGTACAGTGAGGCTGTGTTAGCGCTTAAGAAAGACCTCTTTGGGGCATTGAAGAAAACTACAGCCACAGGTCTGTCAGAATTTATGATTAATTTGTCTGCAATCTGGGATGCAGTAAAAGAAGAATCCTTCTCCATTGGTTTGCAAAATACTGAAATAGCTTTAGCCTTCTCTATATTGTGCACAAAGTTTTCCCAGTGGGAGACTAGTTTCCTGGAGCATATGGAAAGCTGGATTATGAGGGCAGGAAAGAAAATCTTTGCCACGAAAGAAAAGGCTCTAGATGCTGAAATCCAAAATAACCTTCTGAATGAGTTGAAGGCCGAAGGCCGAGTCGAGGTCAAAACAGAGGTGGACAAACTCAGGTCACAAGCTGAGGCCTATTTGACGAAAGATGATGTTTTGAAAGAGAGAACTGAAACATTCAAGCCAATCCTTATGAGCAATATGGTTGACCTCCAGGAGAGAGTAACTGAAGAGATAACACAAAGGTTGGCGACAGTCGGTGAGAGCTATTGCTCTTCCATGCAGGTGAAGAAATTTGAGACGGTACTGGAAATAGAACAAGAGTCCAAGCTACGAGCACTGGTAGAGAACAGCATTTCAACCAAACTCCTTCTTCAAGATGAAAAGCTAGAAGAGGAGTTTGAGGGGGTGTGGAGCAATATACTGTCCATCTTTGACTTCAGGCCTTCAGAGACAGATGATATAACTGCTAGAGTGACAGAAGTTCTGAGACTGAATCTGATCAGCCGGGGTCTCCTGAAACACATACTAAAAATTGAAGTCATTGGCCAGAACGAGACCTCCAGCTTCCAAGTTTATGATGAGCACTTTGGATACCGCAGCAGATTAAAGCACATGTTTGCGGACAACAACAGACTACAGAGGGTAGAAGCTCAACAGGTAGCCTGCAGCGTGATAGAAGAATACAATCATTTTGTAGCAGAAAAATCTGTCTTACCTGCAGATTTTTCTGAAAGCTACATAACAGAAATGTTAGGGAGCGTTGAAAAAGCTCTGAAGGAAAAATGTATGGCAATCAAATCCACTTTTGAAGTGGATCTGAAAGTGTATCTCTGTTGCTTAGCATGCCAAGACTTCCAGAAGGTGCACGACCGCTTTGCCAAAGACACAGAGCTTTTGACATTTATCACTGCAAGTAAGAGTTCATACTTGGCAAAGTTTATCTACCGGTTCAGGAAGAGAGATCAGTGCCAGAGGGTGGCCCAAGCATTCACCTCCATGATTATCAAACCGACAGTGTTGGACTATATCTACAGACCACTGGGGTTGCGCATTGTAGAAGAAATTCAAGCTAAAGAGCAGCAGTATCAGTCCTCATGTGCCTTCAGCCAACACTTGCTGGAACAGCTGATTCATGAAGACCGCTTTGAAAGCTTTCTGGAGTACCTGCTTTCCTGTGACAGATTCAGACTGAGCAAGATCCATGAGACAGTGGTGGCTCACCTCTCTGAATCACCCAACTCGGACAAATGGAGGCAACAGAGGCTCGGAGAAATTGTGGGAAAGGTTGCAGCAGCGGTGAGCGAAACAGCGGAAGGTACAAATGGAGTTCTGAGTGATACAAAGCCTCTGCTGGAGCGAGTGTGCCTCATTTTAGAGAGTGACGGAAATGTGCAGGTCACCAGGGTCTCTCTGGACGGACCCCTCTTCAGTATCACCACAGAATGGGATCGTTTCGTCACATGTTTAATGGAGTTACTGGCTGCGATGCGATTGGAGCTTGCCCAGGAGTTCTGCCAAACTGTGGATGTCACCCAACTTCTTCATTGCCTTCCAATTCAGCCCCATTACTCCCTGTTGGACAGAGTGAGAGGCTGTGAAAAGCAATGTCCTCTCTGCAGAGCCCCCTGCGAGGTGCAGGAAAAAGGGCATGAAGTTCACAGTGCTCTGCTCCACAGACCCAAAGACTTGCTGCCCTATGACTTGTCCTCTGCGTGTTGTCGTCCTGAAAGCATGATTCTGAGTAACCCAGGCCAGAACGAGGACACACAGAATCCATCGGTGGCATGCAAGGACCTCCTCTCCCTCTGCCCAGACTGGAACATCTACCCTAAGGACCCAGACAGTCAGATGCCCACAGCTTACTGGAGGTAACATGTATTTTTGGAAATCATTATAATAATGGTAAATACCATAGTAAATTGTTAATGTCACATCATCTGTATTTAATATACCTGTATATATATGTATCAGATGAGCTAAATATTCTTTCATTTGCAGGTATGTGTTGGTGAGGTACAATGCAGAGTTTGCAAAGGAATATGAGAGGGAGCCAGCAAATATCCCAGAGGAGTGGAAGAAGATCACCGAGGAGGAGGCTTTACACAGTCTGAGGGAAGCATTCCTCAATAAAAAGTACTGATAGAAGATCTGCCCTCTGCATTGCGCCTTCTTTATTGTAACATTACCTTTTGTCGATCGAGTTCAGATTGGATATTTGTTGAGAAGTCTTTCAGTTGTCAGAGTTGTTGATGGTGGTGGTGGTGGACAGAACATTGATGACATGAACCGTTTTTTCAAAAGCATCCACGATGATAACTAACTAACTTGTAAGTGAAAGTTTTATGATGACAACAGAAATAAATAACCGTCTTTGCTTCATTTAAATGAAAACTGTCATGTCTACTAGAATAAGCCCCACAATTAATACCACATTGGGTTGTAAAATAATTTAGTTTACCGCAGATTACCATTTTCAACATTGTATTCTGTATTTTAAATCAATTTTTTTTGCCAATAAAGCTGACATCAGTATAGCATTAGAGGATAAACCAGAAGAACAGAATGTCGGATCATTTGCATCAAACAGTCACAGAAAGTTTTTTCTTGAAATATTTCATCTTATTTAGTGGCATTATACAAAGTTTTACAAATGCAATGTCTCTGCATCACATTATAGCATTAACACACTTGCCATGATAAATGTAACACATTGTTGTTGTCATGTGTGAGCACAGACAGGATCCTCCTATCGATGTGATGAACTGTGCAATGAAAGCTCTAAAGAGTGAAATCCACCAGAGGGCAATGTAGGATTCAACAATCTCTTAGAGCTCCGGGCTGAAATGTAAGAGCAGGGACTGACTTGTTAACCCTGACTGTAATTTATAAATCATTCCATCCATTAATTCATTTTTCTTTCCATCTACTTGCAGATGGCTTTTTACACAATGACTGCTGCTTCTAAAGCTACGGCTTCAGCTTGCTTCTGCTGGCTCGTCATACATCGTCATAATTTGATTCATAGCACAGTTAGTCTTCATTGTTGAAATTATTGTCCAAACTGTATTTGTGGTTGTGCACAAAATATGATAGATATTTTTGTTAACCTTGTAATGGTTTATTTTTGGCCAAACTTTATTAAAAAAATTGAATTGTTTACATAGTCAAATAGCAAAACAAATAAATATATATCATTCCCTTTGGAAGATATTTACTTAAATAAACTGACAGGGGCTCACATCAGCTCCACTGACAGATCTCTTCAGTCAGTCTGACAGCAGAGGTCACCTCCTTTTAGCTTTGATTTTGAGCAACCATGTGACCACATGATCTCAGGCTATGTGTGAAGGCTACTTATCCCAAGTTAACTCTCCTACACAGTGTATATCACTTGAGAGAATGTCTTTGTCTCAACACAACACTTGTTTGAATAAAATACAAGTAACATATTCTTTATATTTTGTGCTGCACAGTGCAATAATAGAAGTGCCTTTTATCTCTATGTTTCTCTCTGCAATTCTCTTACATTGTGTCATTTATCCCCGTGTGAATACCATGAATCCAACCACAAACTATATATATATCTATATATATATATGTCTGTCGGAGACAACTATGAATGTACAGTGACACTTAAATTAGGTTGGTTAACAAGACTTTACTCCATTACGATTGTCAATATAATTTATTACACTGAAATACACATGACTGTAAAACTCGTACTGTATAAACTGACATAGTCTCTTTCTCACACACACACACACATGTTTGTCTATCTTAGTGAGGACACTCATTGGCATAATGCCTTCCCTAGCGGCTTACCCTAACCATTCAAACTAAATGCCTAACCCTAACCCTAAAATCAAATCTTAACCCTAAAACAGTCCTTTAAAGAAGTGAGGACCGGCCAATATGTCCTCACTTTCCCAAAATTTCGTTGCTCGGTAGGGTCGATGCTTGAACTGGTCCTCACAAAGCAATTAGTATAGGAACACACACACACTTGCAAATATCCCTGTGCTGACCTCCAATTTGAGGTTAAATCAACCAACTCTGATTGTAATATATTGGCAACAGTGCAAATTACACCAGGGTAACAAAGGTTAACACTCTAGCATAGAAGCAAACCATGAGCAGCAGGTTTACAGACCATCATGACAATAGGTCTATTCTATCACACCTGGAAAAGTCGATAAATCCGAAAGCTCTGCCTGTTGCCTGACAAATCCACAAGAAGCCAAAATCAATGAGAGGTCGGGGGTGTCCTGGTGGTGTCCAGTAAACAATATGAGCTCAGGTACCTGGTAAACTCTCTGTGGAAAACCTGGTCTTAGAGAGAGAGGAGGTGGCTTTCATTGGACTTTGGACGAGTGGCTTTCATATCAATAAATGTGTCGGATTCAAGCCCTACACATAACAAATAGATTGAAACCAAGAAGCAAAGTTCCAGTCTTACAGGCTTCTCTGCGCTACTATTAAAGCAGTCACCCACACAAAACCCATAGAAGCTGTGTCAGGCCCCTTCTGAGCCATAATGATTAATCAAAAGTTAACATAAAAGGAGCTGTAGATGAGAACCTAATTAAGATTAAGTCACCATAACTGAATCCAATAGTCGGACAACTAAATATGGATTAGTCAATATATGTCACCTTCATCGGAATCTCTTTTAAAGAATTCGATAGCTTATCTGAGGAAGCTTATTGGATTCATTTAAATTTATAATTATCTCGGAAGGTCGAATATAAGTTTTCACTAAAAAGAGTATCTATCTATTAGGAGGGGGTTATTTCAGAAAATCTGAGGTTATTAACATTCATTTTTTAATGAAAACTTGCCATAATTGCCGAGATAATTATCTCAGAAAAACAGAGAATTTTGTTCATCTACCCAGCCTCAAATTAACTCAAACTCCTGCAGGCCAAGGAGTGGGGGACAAAGGGATTTTCCACTCAAACTTATTAATCAAGCTGGAAAATTCCCAAATTAGTTCTACTACTTATTGTATATCGATCTGCACCTTATACTTAATTTTTATTGAATTAAAGTAATTATTGTGGGTAATTTACCTCAATTGACTCAAATGAACCCCCTCAAATCACACTTTGTATCTTGTTCTGAAATATGACATAGAAATTTTACTTTTATCAACAATCAGCACCTCCAGGACAGAAGTGTCAGTTCCCTAAAACTCTATATCCATAAACTGCTGCAAAACACTTTTAATCACATAATTTACAGATTTAATAAGGCTGTTCAATATTATATTTAACAGTAAAAAATGTAATTTTTATAGCCAGGACCTCAGAGTTGAAGCATGTAACGTGGAAAATTGTTAAATTATCAAAACATAAAAATTGCAAAAGCCAAAATGGGCCCACGGTGGCCTTAAATAATGATTGCAAAAATAATGTGTTACAGAGAGTTTCTGGGTTAAAAATCCACCACAGTGAGTCTCTATCAGATAATGTGCACAAAATGAAAGGAAAGTACGAGTTGATGCAACTGCTTCACTGTGAAAGACACTCAATACTATTATACGGTGAATCAGAGGTGGTCAACACTGTGGTATAATTCATAAAAAACACACTGTTTATGTCTGTTTACGTGTCAGTGTCATATTTCCAGTTAACTGTTTTAGAGGAAATCAATAATCAGGTTTATTATCTGCTGAAGGGAAGGTCAAACATGCAGGCAAATTAAAGGGCCTGGCAGCGCGCTAACTTATACTGTGTGTGTCTGTCCATACTGATCATGTTTTTATCTATTATCTATTATCTAAGTCCATTATTGCTCATACCTTTCATAGTTAAGTGGTGAAGTCTGGCCTTGAAATACTGTTATTAGAGTAATCTACGATGATCTGATTTTCAGCTGCGGTAGTTTCTTATTTTTCGTTTTCAGCGTCAAGCTAAAATGTCAGTTTTAAAGGTCATATATGAGGAGAAATGCTTTTAAGAGTAAGTGCAGACAATGTTAGAGAAAAACATCTGTAAAAAAAAACTTCACAGGCAGTCCAACAAGAGGCCAACTGGATTTCCAAAAGATGGAGTAGATGGATCAGTACTTATTCAGCCTCCTATAGAACAATGATTGAGTCATTGAAAAGTGCTTCAAACTATTAAAACTCCCATGCACCACTCAATGTCCTTTTCCGGAGAAGTCTGCATTATGTTTTTTCATCAAAGATAGTTAATTCCTGAGGTTGATTTGCTTTAGGTTACCTGTTAAAGAAGGATTTATGTAAATATAATTCTTCTTTGGAAATATTTTGTCATTAATCTACAACTGACCTGATGGTGGCTATCGTGAAGAGTCTTCAGCGATAGCTCTCAGGTAGTGGCAGTTTTTAAAGCAAATTCCACCACCAATTACATCAAGTGTCCATCAAGCTGTCAGTCTTTAAAGGTCACCTGCACTTCAAAAACGTCCTTTTCTGTTTCTAGGCAGCCTGACACCAACAGCAGTGACATTCAAAGCAGTGAAGCTTTCGCAGGGCAGTTTTTAAAATTGTTTTATTCAGTTTTATTTCATCGGTTGTCACTTTGATTTGCAGTTTGCAATATGTTCCAGCCACCAGTGTCTTCAGTTAAACTGAGGCAGGCAGTAAATACTGGTGTTTACACATCGCTGGCAGCTCAGAGTTCACTCTACGGACCACAGAGCAACTTATCTCTATCCGATATACAACTCTGAAGTACTTTAGTCTGTCACTCTGACACCTCAAATTGGTTCAATGGTAACATCAATATCAGGCACATGTTTTTATAAAGGTATGTATAGCTGTAACAGACTTTCACTTCTGACTCGCCGCAAGCATCCAGCCAGACAGCTGCTGTGATAAATGGCTTTAAGCTTTTTGGTCTGATGAGTGGGAGTGATCCAACCTGAGGATACAGCTGCATGCTTTAAGTACCTGACAGTAGATTTTCGTGGCAAAAGTGGAACGAATGGAGAACAACAGCTGCTTTGAAAGTGGAAATTACTCATCCAAAAACAGATCTTGTGGAAAGTTCTAAGCAGAAATGTAGTGATGAGGGGGTTTAGGAGATGGGGAAGCAAATGCAACCAGGTGTAGGTGTGGTGAAGGTTTGATTGAATACACAGGCCCACAGTGAGTCAGAGTGTTGCCATATGTAGGATAGTTATCGTGTTTGCGCGATCATTTTGACCTCTGTACGATCGATAATGGCAAAATGTCCATGATGTACGAGAATTTGATCCTTTTGTGATAAGTTTAGGCTTCTGGCATGATGCTTCAACATTTTCCCATCTGGCAACGCAGGTGAAGCGTGTTATGGAAATTTCCACTGATCAGTGTCTAAGGTAGTCGAAATCCCCTGACTAGGTGTCTCACTGCCATGACCTTGATAAACAGGATGGAACCCTTATTTGGTGATGTTTTTCTTCCAACTGGTACCACGGACGGAAGGACACAGCAGATAAGACAGAGGATGATCTCATGTCTTCATGTCTTCTTTTTTTCATATCATGTCTTATGAAACGCCTCTTTGTATAAGTACTGGCTTTTGTGAACCTGCGGCCAGTTGTTCCATATTGAGCACACGTGCTTGCTGTGTAAACTCTGCAGAGCTAACTATTATAAAGATTCAATGGCAACTGAGAATTTCATTATTTCAAATCTCAAGATGAATTTCCATCACAAGCGGCTGTACAATTTGGCAGGGATCCAAGAAAGCAATATAATAAATTCAGACTCTGATAACAGGAACGCAGACAATTAAACTCGGAAACATGAACAAAACATAAACTTACAGAGACACCATGTCACAAGGAAAGAATTGATTAGAACAGAGTCAACACTGACTAGATAAACTGAAAGGCAGGACTGGGAGAACAGAGATAAATTCACAAGAGAAGCAAAGTTAATTTAATATAGGTAAAAGACATTAGGCTGAGACGGGCGGATAATCACAGCAGCAGGAGACAGGATAAAGACAGGAAGTACAAAAGCAAGGAACACAGAAGGACTGGTCTGATTCAAAACAAGTCCAAACCATATGGTACATTAAGGTGGATGACGCATCTGCACTATTGCAAGGGATGTCATTTGGAGCCCAACGTCTGTGCAGGAGTGATCCGGGGGTGGAGTTTATAACTTAGAGGCAGAGGTTTGATTGGAGGCGGGGGATTGCGACCGAAGCTTCAAACCAGCCATTAGGGGGCAATCATGACTCCGGCTTTGCTTTCTATAATTAAAAAAAAAAAAAATTCGGATGTTCTCCATTACTCGGGCGTCTATTGCACTTCTGTCCGTCCTGGGAGAGGGATCCCTCACATGTGTCTCTCTCTCTTTCCGCGCTCTTTTTCCCTGTTTAAGGTTTGTATTTGTTGTAGTTTTTCCTTACTCTTGCTGAGGGTTTAGGGTAGAGGATGTCACACCACGTTAAAACCCTATGAGACACATTGTGATTTGTTGAAAATAGATTCTTTCCACAATTCCTAGCAGTAAGGCATACATTTTAAATGTCAGGACAAGGACAAAACATCGGTCATGTCACATGATTGTAAGTTGGAAAATGACTGAAAACATGTGGTGCCGTCTCGTGGCATGGGAAGTAAGAGCTCCTTTCAACGTGGCCGATGTGATAAGACGTTTCTTTGTCGAGTCCATGCGTCTGGTAAATGAGAGATGCCCCAGCCTGCCATTGTTACACCAGGCAAGAGCAAATAGTGCCTCAGCTAACACAAACACGTGAACCCATTTGAGGTCTCAAACACAATCTAACTATGTCCTGCTTACTTTGGTGGGAAGTCAACAGTCATCAGTCATCAGTTGGCCCTGACTTCAGCCTTCTCCGAAAATTGTACAATAATTCTGTGTCAGTGAATGTTTACTCTCTCTGCCTATTGAAATATTTACCCACATACAGATGTGGCTGCTGTCCCCAGGAATCCGCAAGCTCAGTGAAACTACTTAGTGTGTCTGTAATCTGGATGGAATATGTAACAACCATTGAATAAAAAACTATTATTGCAACTTGAGCATTTTTACTACTCTACATCAAAATAACAAACTACATTAAACTGATTTAAAACATGCTTATGAAGTTCATGTGTGCTGCGATGCCTTGCCAGTAAGAGAAGGAAAAACTGAACATCATCTACGGGGATAATTAATTTCATACCTTTATGATAGACAAATAAATACACTGGTGACATAACAGTGAACAGCCTCGAGCAGCACTCTGTATCTCCACTCAGATTTAACATGGCTGTCTGATCCAAATGAAGGTCAAACAAAAGCTCTTTAATTGGATTTCCTTTTAAAACCACACACAATATGATGATATTGGTTAAAAAAAATCCATATTCACAAACTGAGGCGGAGTGACAGACACTGAAGTATTATATTATATTTGTTTGACTTTATTCTGAGCATGGAGAATACTGATCTGCACTGCCAGCCACTCACACTCCATGTTAAAATGATATCGGCATTTGCAACTGGGCCTCAAGGGCAGTTTTTGCTTTCTTATTTGTGGAGCCACCTGGTGAGAGTTGATTACATTTTAGGGGTGAGTTGAAATGAGTTGCCTTTTGCAGATGTGCACCAGTGTAATACAGGTTTGTGTGTGTGTGCTTGTGTATGAAACACAGCGTTTTGTGTGTGTGGATTGTGATATTACACTTGTATACTTGCTTGTGTGAGATGAACCTATGTTGTACTACCAATCTGCTTGATAGTTGTAGTCTGTCATACAAGCAAAAACTGTGACCCACTCTGTCCCAGGGGTTCATACATTAGACACGCAATCCCAACAATTTAAAATAAGGGCGTCGAGTTAGCTAGCTAAGACAATTTGTTAAAGGACCTTGAATGGAGGAAATTTTATGCAGACACACAAGCAGCACTGGACATGTATTTTAAAGTTTAAAAAAAGAGAACCTGTGGTAGAATTCAGTTGTCATAAAAACTCAAAAAGACCTGATTTCCTAAAGAAACTGATGCATTCATATTAATCAAATTACAATGAATTGGACTTTTAATGGTAACCCAGGGTATGGATGGAGTGACACTGTCTCCTTGACCTGTTATCCTTTTTTCAGCCCTTGACAGAAGTCTGTGTTCAGAGAGGAATCCTCCAGTGGCAGGGGCGCTTCCTCACTTCAGACAAAACACATCATCAGTTTGACATTTAGCTAAATCTCCATTTTTCTGTGGGACCCATTGACCGACTCGGCTGCATTGACTTTTTATTTAACTTCAATAATTCAATGTCCTTCAGCACATTAGTACATTTCTTTGGATTAAATAGTGGGTTTAAATAATGGTTTTAAATATTGAGTTTTTCCGGGTTTTCTGAAGAATTTTTGCAGAAACACCAACTGCAACTTATTTGATTACAATTGATAATCTTCTATTAAATTTAAATTTAAACTACAGGAGATAGAAGACGCTTGACACAATACTTTGACTTGAACATGTACAAAAATTAAAACTTTCTAATCATCCATGTTAATAGTTTAGATTATTTAGAAAATTCCAATTGAATCTTTTGATGTCTTCACTTAAAACATTTACATTTGGCTCCCACTGCATCTCCTATCACTTCCATGGCTGAATATACTGGTACGCACACAGATTATAAGCTGATATTACATATGTTACTGTTTTTTTAGTTAGCCATTGATCAAGAAAATCAGCAAGAAGATGGTTGACAAGCACAAGTACAGCTCTGAACGCAAGTATTTCCCCGTCATTCCTGCCTTTTTAAATGTTAACACATTGATTACAGATGTAGAAGTAACATATCTGAACACTTCCCGCACCTCTGTAGGCCTGAGTGAATTTGGAATCCATGAACAATGGGTTTAGCCGGGGTTGTTAGCTGCTGTGTATCCACCTGAGAGGTTTTCAGAATGTGTGTCTCAGGAAAGAGACTTGATGCCCTTAGGACAAAATCAATACGAGGATATAGGTTCACTGTATACACGTGCACACACACACACACACACACACACACACACACACACACACACACACACACACACATTTGCATGCACATACACTCTCAAACAAATATTTGCATAGGATTAATATACCTCTATGTCAAATTCAAAGAAGTAATTACAGTGGTAACGGTGACACACTAATAACAAGGTTTAATAAATGTCAACTGAGCCTCGATGACTGACTGACAAAAAGTGTATTTCATGCATCAATAACTGTTATTAAGACTCAGTCCAGTGAGGCAGTCATTGTTTTAGAGCATGGTGCATAAATTAAAAATACAGACACATGTCAAATATCTGACATTAAGATGTTGGAAAAGACAAACAAATACCGGTGGTTTAAGGAAAAAACGTTTGACCGTGTTGTGCTTGTGAGACAACACAAACCTGTGTTTATGTACTCTGCCATTCATCCCTAAGACCGGCAGCTGAAGGTCTCCTGAACGCTTCTGCCTTTTCAACTCCCTCTGGTTTAAAAGCCTTTCACACCCGCCAGAGAAACCAAATCAAATACTCGGATTTCTCTCCGGCTCTCGCAAATAAAGGATCTGCCGCATAGAATTCCCCTGAAATAGCACTGCAGGCTTTCTGCCTTTCATGGGCTCATCGCAGTGGCGTGTCCTATTGAGTGGTCCGCCTTGTCGACTTTTCAACTGGTCCCCCCCCCCAAATGATGAGGTGTGAAAAGAAGCTGTGGAGCAAATGTCTGTGCTGTGGGCAGAGAGAGGGTCGTGGGAGAAGAAAGAAGGTAAAACGATCTGAACACTGGGGGATAATCAAAATCTTCCCACACTGCTGACTTGAATGTGCCCCGAGGGTTAGGTAGAATCAGGGTCATCATCGTTATGAGATAATTAAACTGTTACTTATGGTTAAATAGTGCAGAGGAAGCAAGTGTAATATGCCGTCTTACTCAGTATAACCCATCTGGACTATTTTTTTTCTTTTACTGTTCAATACCTGGATATTCTCATCCACTTCTTCTTCTCCCAGGAGACAAAACTGTAAATATGAGTCCGTCCCCTCTTCACTGGTGTCTCATCTTCTTTGTCATTCCTTGGGGACTCTCCAGGCAAACAAGGATTTCTTACAGCATATAGAGCCAAAAAAAATTATCCTGTCTCTAGAGGGCAAGCAATAGTTTCTGGCACAGGTGTGCGTTTGTGTATATATGTGAGGTGTGACAGTGTGTGGATCCCAAATATGCTAAATAAAGGGAGAATATGAAGGAGGAGGCACAGCTCATGGTTGATTGCGGTGGTTATGTGGGTCCCTCTTCTACCTCCCTCCCTCTGTCCCTCTGAATCTCAGAGCTGAGAGAGACAACACCGTGCCTGCCTGACTCCTCAAATCACTGTGGCGTTCTGCAAAAGCTGCTAGGAAGCTTGATTTAAGATCTGCAGCCAGAGAGAAACGGGGTAAAGCACAGGACAAGAAAATCGACTCATATTTACTGAACTGCAGAGACGCCACTCAGGGATTTTCTCAGGGTCTCCGGTCTTGAACATCTCCACAGGTAAGATACAATTCACTGCACGCACTTACATTAACGACTTGCACAAGTAAGGACACGCACAAAATAACATAGCACAATCATTCTTCAACACATGTTCAGAATTGTTTTTTAAATCAGATACCATTCAGCTTGTTGATTCAAGTATTATCTTATAAGACGCCACCTTTTATAAACAACATGTTCTTTGTTTTGAGGTTGGACCAAATAAAGAAGAGCCTGATGGTAGATGACTTGAATCTCAAAGTTACTTAGTATCATTCCCAAACAAAGTCTGTCCCAGTTTCATCAATTATGACGATTTAATGATAATATAGGTTTAATCATCCTGCGTTTTTTTGTGTGTGAGCTTTCAGGAGCATGAGCACGACAGCAGAGCACCAAAGCATCTTTGTTCAGACCCCAGGTGCAGACAGGACTGCATTCCAGTCCTGAAAGCAACAGATTAAAATTCTATATACAGGAATTTTTGTTCCCTATAAAATATGATTACAGGAACTTTCATTAAAAATGTTTACTTGTCTTATTTATGTTTCTGTAGCCTGTCCGGTAATTGCGTGACATATTCATGTGCTTGCATGGGGCATGTGTATAAATAGATAGATTGGAAATATGATGTATTTCAGCAGTATTCATGCAAAACATTTTTTCCCCTGCAAAGCATATAATTGCACATTGTATTCATGTGAATAAATTCATACACATTAATATTAAATATTTATGGTATAAAAAAATAGTATCTGCTTACAGGCATCCATCCTAACACAACTAACCTTAAACCCTAAATTCAGATTTTTGAAATGTGATTGTATGTGTTCGATCATCTGAAATCGTGTTTAGCCGTACCTTGGCGGATGTTAATTAGAGAGGTTTTGACCTCTCCTAATGAAAGGCTCAGCAGCAGTTAATAACATTTGTCCAGCAGTCGATCATTAGCCCTGCAGAGAGACATTCTCTCGGCGGTGGGAAACTTCAGTGTGACTCTAAAAATGTGATATCTATATTTGTAGCACAAATTGTTCTACATTGTCGTATTTGCACTAAAATACATTTTGTGTGGTAATCATGAACAGGAGCAGACCCGTGTTTCTAATTAAATTATCGACGGACACCAAACAATTCATTGGAACTGCGTATCACCAAGTTGAGCTTATTTGGCCCCCGACTCTCAGATGCCTCTGCACCCTCACAATGATGGAAATGCAAGATTGATATAAAGTGCTGAGGTTCGGAAATGTCAGCGGAGACGGTCAGAGTGAAAAAGTGAAGATGTGAAGACAAAGCGGAGGAGAGAGCAGGCTGAACAGAGCGAGAGCCATCGTGAGCTGTACCTCCTGTTTTGCATCTGGAGGGTTCTCAATTCTCCTCACGTCTCCCAAATTAGCTGCCTTCGGTTTCTACATAGGCCACGGTAACAGCGTTACTAGGCAAGGGTGAGTTTCTTCCAGGCGTTGAGATGAAGCAGCCAGCGAGGAACCAGATGGGATCAGAAAACCTATTCCTAAGTTGATTGTGTTGACACGTGCAGAGCAAATTAGAAATCGAGGACACAATAACATCTGCATCTGGCAGGAGCTGGATCCAACATGGAGAAAGCTGCTCTGCAATAACTGTTCTCTAACAGGATTAATATTGGACATGGAACATTTCCAATACGTCCCTTCAAGCTGATTGCATGGATGTGTGACACATATTGAATCTCTGCAGTGGAACCACCTGTTAAAGATTTTATCAACTATTTGAATCATTGATTCACACGGTGATGGGATGGAAAAGGTCAGCTGTGCTGTAGCCACCTTTATTGAAAAAGCTTGTTCATCCTGATAATTGTGAATGAAAACGCCTCAGCTACTGTGTCAGTCTCTGACTAACCTGCTGCAGCTGCTCAGTGGGTTTTAACAATTTTTTATCTGCCTATAATCTTTCACTGATGTCAAATGGGTACAGACCTGCGTCACCGATGTCAAGCTGTGGTCCATTATCAAACCATGCAGTGACACATCCTGCCCTTCATGCATCTGCATTTATGTTCACTTGTGTACTTCACGGTTCACTTTAGATCTGATCCAGAGATTACCACCAGTACAGTGCAGGTCTATTACGATTCATGGCTCATGGTGAAATGTCTCAACAACTATTGGATGGATTGAACCCAATCGATGCTAGGATCATACAGGATGCTAACCTGCTGAGACAAGATGGTGAATCCTAACAAACTGGTTAATATCAGTGTGTTAGCATTGCTCTCATGCTGACAAGCATTTAGCGCAACGTATTACTGTACCTTAATAAGCAGATACACTATAGAGTCTTATGTTTAAGTTTGAATTTATTCTGTTTTTTGCACAAATTTAACCGCTCTGCCATTTGTATGAATTCCACTCCCACAAAATATATGAGGCCATGGGATGAATACATATCTCTTGCTCAAGCTGAATTATTGACATCTTTGGATAATTTTTTTTTCTGCCCTGGGCAAGTTTGTCCCGAGCTACATATATATATCAAAAACTCCCAAAGGAATCAAACATTAGGAAGCAGGTTTCATAAGATTCATTCATATTTTTCTACCTCAGTCCTGTCTAACATCAGTCATATCCCACCACCTTTCTGAACACATTGCTTCACTTTGAAATATAACTTTTTTCTATGGACAACCACAAGTGCCAATACAATATTCAACAAATTATTATTAGATGTATTCTTAAATGTTGACCGATTATAAATAAATAAAGCTTTTTACATCCCCTGGCTAATTTACATAGTTTGGCCTTGTTTTTACCACCTCAAACCCAAAGTGTCATTGAGAGACTAAAGAACTAATTAAATCAAAAGCATGGAAAATGTAAATGCAAATGTAAAAGCCCCTTTAAATGTTTACAATCTGACACTGCAATTATTTCTGCATTTTAAGTGGATATTTACATTCCATTATTCTATTTCATTCTATTTTTGTTACCTGTTAATGGTGTTTTTTAAAACCCTCTTAATTCAATCTATGTATTGATGCATTACTATTTCATCTGTTTCATCTGTTTACATCTATAAACTACTTTTTCTATTGCTATTTAAATATCAAAAACAGGTAACCACAGAGGGTTTGGGTCAGCAGGCTGTTCAGGTGCTGCAGGAAAACCACAACATGTGACAGCAGAGAGTCGGCTTCAAAGCAGCTCCTCACCCAGTTTATTTCTGAACAGGAAAGTCGTTTTCGAATTCAAAGAACTGAACCTCTTCTCAATCAATATGTACTTTCAACTGCCTTCACAAATAGAGCTTTTAAAAGGAAAATAATAACGATACAAAAAAAACTTGCGACAAATCTATTGACTTACCAGTATACATTGTATAAAAATAAGCCGTGACAAACGTTAGGGCTATATATATTTTTCAGTTTTGAAAAGAAAGATGACTGAAATTATAGTACAAGATTTGTTTTGTTGATTTATGTCTAAGAAAAAGTTAATATTTCATATTCTTACAAACCAACGCAGTTGAGGTTTTAATGGTGAGCATGATAATTTTATTATAAATGGGAGTTGCTGAAGTGGGCAGAAATGGGATTGCACAGCTATTTGAAGAATGTGCATAATGTTCTATGATAGGATACATCACAAGGTATTTGCCTGCATACAAAATCCTTTATCCATCATCTTAGATGGCTCTCTGGACAAATGAGTGATTCTTTGCAACAGCTGCAAGTTTCATTTAAAAACCCCACTACAGATGAGATTCAGTATCTTGAAATAAATCAGAATAAACCAGATTTCTGCACAAGCATTAAAAAATGAAAGGAGAATTATCATTCTTTGAAATACTTGGGAGGATTGGCCTAAGGGGAACACACACATTATCCTGCACTCATCTAAGATCAAAATCATTCACTATTAGAGCAGTTTCAGGATTTGGATCGAGATACCTTGCATATTCACTCACTGCGTACATGGGTCAAATAACAGCTGCCTGGCCACACAGGAAAAAACATTAGTAAGTCATATTTTATGTGACTAACAGTTCCTGGGGAGGTCATTACTCTGATGTACATCTTAAAACCCTTGTAGCTGCAGAACTTGTTTAATTTGATTTTTAACCCTAATCTAATTCATTTTTTTTAATTTGTAAAGCAAAAATCACAACATTCATTATCACACAGCACTAGTTTAAAGATACAATATTATAGAGAAACCCAACAGTTCCCACAGCAGCAAACATTTGGTGAATGTAGAGGAAGAAAATACCAGCTAACTCCAGACTCGATGTAGGCGGCCATCTGCCTTGAACATGTTGCTGTGAGAAGAGAGAAATTTGAGAGAGAGAGAGAGAAATCCAGTGTAACGTGTACGCACAGTGCAAACATGAACTGCTGATAGATCATTTTTCATAGTTTGACATGAGCCAGTTGGTAAAAATGTAAACAATTTTAAGTTGAAAATTAAGGAATTTTGTAAATGGTTTAGTGGCAACATTGAACTGTCTCTGAGACTAAACTCCCCTCTTCTTGCTAATCCCACATTTTCAGTTATATGCGCTCTCACTTATTTCTCCAGAGACCCTTTAAAAGGACAGTTATTAACCTCTTGTGTGATATCCAGCAGCAGGTCATGAAACATAAGTCACTCGCATGTTTGCTGCTGCACCAGAACAATGGAGGTGACTAGAATTTCACATACATTTGACATGGAATCAAAAAAAAATATATGTAAGAATTGAATTAACCACAACCCCATGTCAAATGATGAGTGAACAGTGAACTTGTTTTATTAGTCTCTAGATTAGAAACAGTCAAATATTTTTCGCTGTCACTGACATGTGCACTGATCTCTGTAACACTGTGATTCAGTCAATTCCCTAAGAATGTGCACAGGCATGTATTGATCATACAAGCTCCACCAGCAGTATGACTAAAATTAGGTTTATCACTTACTTGCTGTCTATTGTTTTGTTATTGATTATGCTATCCTCTATACTAAGGTTGGTCTGCAGAGACATGGATATTTTCATGGATTTCAGTGTGACCAGTAACATCAGCCACGAAACAGGACAAGGAGGCAGTAAAAGCCACGGACTCAACCGCAGCGACCCCCTGGACAGTTTCGTGGGCATGGAGATTCTTCTGCGTTTCAAACCCCTCTTCTTACCTCTCTACTGCCTCGTAGTGGCCGTGGCCGGGGTGGGAAACTCCATCCTGTTGGCTTGCATCCTGGCTGACAAGAAACTCCACAATGCCACAAACATTTTCATCGGAAACTTGGCAGCAGGCGACCTGCTGATGTGTTTGAGCTGCGTTCCCCTGACTGTGTCTTACGCCTTCGACAGCCATGGCTGGGCCTTCGGGAGGCCCCTGTGCCACCTGGTCCCCTTGCTGCAATGTGCCACGGTGTTCGCCTCAGTGCTTTCACTCACTGCCATCGCGGTGGACCGCTATGTTGTTGTAGGTAAGAGCAATGGAAGTAACTGTGTACAATTATCACCAGATACATTTTTTAGGAACTTTACTTGAGCATTTTTCGTTGTATGCTACTTTCTATCTCTTTACTACATTTCAGAGAGAAATATAATACTGAAAACTTCACTACATAAATTTGACTGCTTCAGTTACAAGTTCCTTTTTTTACACAACAGACTATATATCAAACAATCTCCACCAAGTCGTGTTCTTTCCCTTCAAAACTCTCATTCGGTTTTCATTTTAGTGAATGTCTAAATGAAAATGATACAATTAAATGAAAGTTTAACTTAGATAAAAAGTCTAAATAATTTGAGTATTTTTGAATCAGAACTTGTTTCCTCTTGCTTCTCCCATTAATCATCTGATGACCTCTCGGATTTAGCTGGTGTCGCTATGAAACCCAACTCAAAGTAGCTCCACCTGATCCAGCTATATATATAATAATATATCAGTCAGAGGGAATACAAAAAATCGTCTTTCGTTCTGATACTGAAACAACGGTTTATTGCTAATGCCTATATGTGCACCTTTAGCTGAGTAGGATTTTAATGCAGGACTCAGAACGGGGTATTTTTATATACATATTACATTACTTGTTTCCTCATTGAGTAAGTCACTTAACAATATTTTAAATGATTGGGGGTCACTTTTATAATAATGTGATAAAGTTAAATAATATAAGTCGAGTTTGAGGACTTATATTATATATCAATTAAATTATATATCAAAATAATTTTATCAATTATGGAAATTATATCGCTTCTAGTTTGACATAGTTTTTAATCTCACTTCTACTCATACCACATGTAATGCGTGTAATATTCTTCTATGCTTTCCTCTGTTGTACAAAATATCTGTTTGTCTCCTTTCGGTGTCAGCTCACCCGGTTCGGAAGAGGATTTCTGTGGGGGGCTGTGGTGCAGTGACTCTGGGTGTATGGCTCCTGTCTCTGGCTCTGGCCGCACCTCCCTCTATCTATACTCGCTATGTGGACCTACGACCCAGTGGTATCGACTTGGTGGTGTGTGAAGAATTCTGGCCTAATAGTGGCAATCTGCGGCTGCTTTATTCCTGCTTCATCCTCATAGCCTCCTATATGATCCCCCTGCTGTCCGTCAGCATGTCCTACTGTGCCATCACTGTCAGCCTAAAGCGCTATTCAATACCCGGGGAGCCATCCAGCAGTCAGCAGCGCTGGAGCCAAAGGAGGAAGAAGACCTTCTATCTTCTGGTAGCCTCAGTTCTGTCCTTCGCCCTGTGTTGGCTCCCACTGCAGGTGAGTCTACGGCCATCTAACTTGGACTATCCTCCACTCTTACTCCATAACTGAAATGTTCCGTTTAGCGGATTCTTAGCACGACCTTGATTTGGCAGAGGCTTAGGGAGGAAGATCACGTTGACAAGTATCTGCTTAGAAATAATAGACTCGACAGCAGTGGAGTGGAAAAAAAGTATGAAGCTTTGATTGTCGACCAGATGATAAGATTTGACACATTGCTGAGCACAGAAGCTCATCTGCAGGTAATGGTGTTCACAAAACAAAAACTGAATCCATAATGAGCTTTGCAAAACACAAACAGATTAGGATCACGAAGAAGAAGACAGAGTTTATTTTTACGGGTTTACTTGACCCGTTTCACAAGTGTTTTTTTTTTTTTTGGGGGGGGGGGGGGGGGAGACCAGAGCGACAGGAGCCAAAAGTGTTTCAGACAGGCTGAAAAGAGGAGTGTTTTATGAAGATTTGAGCATGTAAAAAATATTTAAGCAATAACTCAAATTTTAATTATCCAGCTGGGTATATTAAGCAGTATCAGCATTCTCCCTAGCACACCATCACTGCATGCATGGTTAACTACCCAGTGTCCCTTTGTTGTTGCACTACGACCCAGGGGCAGCAAAGTCATTTTCACAATCTTGCAAATGGTGTATTTGAAAGAATTCCCTACAGACATCATCACAATTGTTGCCATGTCACTGTGTAGGTCCTGAACCTGTTGCTGGACCTGGACCCGAACTTCCACTTCATAGGGAAGCGCTACATAAACGTCTTACAGGTCTGCTGCCATTTAGTAGCTATGAGCTCTGCGTGCTACAACCCGTTCATCTACGCTTCACTGCACAGCAAGGTCCGCATGCACCTGAAGGGCTACCTGTGTCCTTGCCGCAAGCGTCAGAGCACCGTGGTGTCGAGGCCGACATCAAGGAGCTGATTTCGACCTGTCTCTGCTACATCTACTACTGCTGCTGCTAATACTACTACTACTTCTATTACTACTACTACTACTACTCCTCACAAGCTAACACCTACAACCCTAAAACGGATGTTAATGAAATATGAAGCTTCTTTCCTCATATACATTTAAATAATTTGTTCTCCATGATTTTACATCATTCTGTGACTTGTACAATGTTACCAGAGGTAATTCCAAATAGGGTTACTTAGTACAAAAAGGAAAAGATCAAGTCCAGAGAGGGGTCCACTATTATGATGAACAAGATTAAGTCATCCATTCGGATCCCTGTGCTTTTCTTGGATGGCTGAGCTGCTGGTGTCAACATTAAGCAGATGCTGCACCAGTGGCATAAACATACTCTTTGGCTCTGTCTTGTGCTGGATGCTGAGACCGGGGATGGTTCCTGAGTTCACAGAGCCTGGTTTTATGTGAACACCAAGCGCTTGACTTCCCGGGAGATGACCGACGATCAGCTCTTCTCAGCACACATGGATTTGGAACATGAAGACAAAATGTGATTTAAATGTCTCTTTTATCCTATTTCAGTTATGTCATATTATATATTATGGCTGACAGATAACATATCTTCTACATTATATTAGATTGCTCTATTAAAATGCATGTGTTTACCTGCTATTTTACTTTTATTATCTTATTTGGCTCCTATGTCTAACTTTGTGTGGCATCTGTTAGCACATATAAATAACTGTGTGTTTGTGTGCATGTAGCAGTATAGTTGTGTGGATCTAGGCCTGTATGCAGCTGTATATGCAGCTGAACTCTTAAAAGCCCTGCTTGTGAAATGTAATCAGTTCTAAATATATAATGGCTGAATGGCTGAGCGGCAGTGTGGCTAATAAATGGAGTCTCATTGCTTCGGCTCTGTCTGGAAAACAAGATTTACACAATGATCAATTCAATATTCAGACCATGAACAATAAAGCCAGCCATCAGCGTCGGTGTTCTGAGGCCACTCCTGTTGCACTTCCATGAACTGAGATTAATCATTTTTTGTTTATCAAAGTCTGGCAATCAAGACAATTTCAATACAATACATCTCCTGTGAAAAAGATTCACCATGAGAAGCGGCTATTTTGATCTAAATCACATTTAGGCCACGTGAATTCTTAATTCTTATGTGGGCTACATTTTTCACAATTATTACTACTGATTATGATTTTATGATCATTTCGGAGGTTTCATCTACGCATTTCACACAATAAAAGCCTTATAGCACACAGCACATTGTCTGTGTGAGAAAATACCATAACACTGTGTGTTCCATCCGCCCACAAAGGGGTAGCACAGGAGGCTTGAGCCAAAATAACCAGAATCTATTGGTCAGCCTACTGACAGAAACCAAATGACCCGGTGTGGCTTTAGCTGAAGGCGACAAGAACCAGATTTCCAGCCAATGCACCTGAGGCCGACTGCCACCTTTCAACAATCACATTACTTTGTTGCTCAGCAGACGAGTTGCCCTGGCCCTTCTCTCTCCACTCAGTCTGATCCTTTCCCTGGTGGTGATTCTGAGAGGGTCTGCTGGAGTCACTGCTCCATTCTTCAGAGGGGAGGTCAGTTTCTCAATGCCCTCATACCAGGCACAGTGTCTGTTCCTTGGTTATCCTCCATCTACCATCTATCTACCAACACTCGGATAATTTGCCGAGTGTCATTTGTGGTCATTTTTTGTCTGCGTCTCCCAGCAACAAGTGTGATGCTATGATGTAGAAAGATGCCATTCAAAAAACACAAAGATGAAAAATAATGAGGATGCAGTTTATATTTTGTCGTTTTTTAATTTTAGAGATCAAATTCTGACTTTCTGTGTCCAGTGTTGTTTCGATAGGACTGAGAGCTGCACCAGTCTATTCACTTCATGTGGTAGATTTTCATGAATATGCAAACTTTAATGTTTAACCTGACACAAGGTTGAGTGGATTCTGGCTGAGACCTGTTTGTAAGAACAAACTAAGTTCCCTAATGTGATGAGTTAGAATTACGTCCCCCCATTGTACATAAACTAGCATGAGTGTTCAAGCACAATGACGCAATTAAAAAGAGAGAAAGTGACCGGCTGGCTTTATATTTATGCAGGTGTCAAAATATGTCCTACTTGTTGGTTCATTTATTTGTGTGTGAATTAAAAATGTAGGAAAATATGCTGTGTCTTTTGTTTGTAACTTTGTAATTCATCACTTATTACACACCTGAAATGACTTGATGTTTCTGTTCGGGCTTTTGGTTTTAAACTCCTCGGCCAATTCATCCGATAAACCTGAACATAATAATTTATCCAGCGCACTTAACACTTAAATTGTATTAATTGGTATATTTGACACGCTTTGGTAAAACTTTATATGTAACACGAGGCGCTAATCACCCCCGGCTATTTTGTTAGTTTGTTTTACTTTCTTTAAACAATGCAAGAGTATCTCAGATTTCCTGGGGATCATTCAGGGGAAAAGTAGACATATAGGGGACTCATATTCATGAGTGTGTGCACTTTGGTGCATATCCGGACCTGGTGGATTTAAATGTGGCTAGTAGAATTTTTTCCGCTTCCATACTGTTATAAAAAGGAGTTAGAAACGTATAACTATCACCAGTGTGTAGAGAAGATCATGTGGATTCAGTGGGGAATAAACAGTTTATATGGATCTGTAAGAGTTGGTCCAAACAAACACGATGCCGTGTACCGTCGTAGAGTGTGCCTAGTTATGTCTTTTCCTAAGGTTGTATTTAGTGGTGGTCTTTTACTGGACTGTATTATATTGCAAATTGTGGACAAATCATTAGTAACACCTATCAGTACAACCTTTCTGTCAGTCAAAATTGAACGTTATCGTCTTCATAAGGGTGAATCTATATATATATATGTGTATATTATTATAGATTATATTTTAGAGAAGTGGATTAGAGAAATATATGTAATGTTTGGTGCTGTGCATGAGTGTGCTGATGTGCTTTCAGATGTTTATAACAGCGGCTGCCTGCTGCCTGCAGCAAGGCTGATGAGTGCTGAGTTTGAAAAATTGAAAACCAAACAAATTTTAAAGATAACACAAAGTTTTTAGAGGTCATAGAAAACCGCACGTAGAGGAATAGTATTTATTATTGCATATTCTACCTTACAGTTGTAACAAAAGTAGTAAACACATGAGAACCACTCTGAACCGCAACATTGGGTAATTCATTTAATATGTTTGTTATCTACTCAGTCAGTATTGTAATTTTTTTCTCACCATTATAAATCTAATGAATCTTTTGCTTATAGTGCAGTATTTATTGTTTGTATGTTTATATATATTTATATATATATTCATTTTAAGAATATAAGGTGACGTATAGATTACGTTGGGGCTGCAATAAAGCTCACTTGATTTTTTTCATATTTAAAAAAAACTAACGAAACACATATCACACACTTGTTTATCAATTCAACTCGGCAGTGAAGACTAGGCGTTACTATACACTCACTAACAGTAACACAAACTCAAGTGTGTGAGTTGCATTGTGAAAAATGCCTATTGCGATCCAAATGAAATCTCTAATCTGGGTTTGAGCTTGTGAAATGTGTTGTGTCTGGCTAAAAAGGAGTTTGATTATAATGACTTGCTGTTTCATTACAGACACAATTACAGTGTGAAGGAGGAAAGCGTTTAACAGAGGTTTCAACTGATGAGCGGTGATTGCTTGTAATTTACAGCAGAGGAGATGAAACGTAACTTTTTCTAATGTTTTGTTTGTCACACATTACTCAGTGCTAATGTAACATTGTCTAAAAATAGCTTGCGCATATAATGATGCATACAAACCAAGCCTGCATTAGGAGCTTATGAGTCAGAGCAGCTAATCAATGAAACTATTGATTTCCCAGGGAGTCTGGCTACAGCCTGACTTCGCTCATTAAAAGCTGAGTCGAGGGAAAAAGGATATATAATAACTTGGGTCTAATGCCACCAGATGATGGAGTGTGGCCTCAGGTAATGTTTTTAAACTGCACTTCCCCTTATGCGAGTATGGCATCAAGTCGCTCTTTCAAGAAGTGCTGCATCATATTACATTAAGCCTTGACTGGTAAGAGTACTGACGTCAAACAATAGAGTGAGAAGGACGTCATTGTTGAACCTCAGATGGATTTGCATGAATAGGTTTTTCTTTCTTTCTCTGCCTATTGCACAGCGTGAGATGTAGATCCTTATGAAAACCTGTTGGCAAATGTGGCAAATAAAACGTCAGCAGTTGAGGCTTGTCTGTCTGTTTTCAATGCTTGTTTGTTTGTTTGTTTGTCTGTGATGCAAGATTATGCAAAAACATGATGGATTATCTTGAAACTTGGCAGAAGGATGTGGTATGGGTCAGGGAACAAGCCGTTATATTTTGGTGAGGATTTGGATCAGGAGGCAGATCCAGGATAACTTTATTCACTTTGTTGAACAGTGCGAGATGAGGCCAACAAGTCCAACTATCAGTACTTACCATCTTAGAGCCATTTGCTCCAACTGAAGATAGAAATCATTTTGATCAGTCTTCTAAGGATTAGTTCAGGGACCATTTTCACCCAGTGACATACACAATGATCCAGCGAGTATGTCTGGCAGCAGGTGCTTTACATGACTGACTGTAGAAAAAATAGAATGGAACTCAGGAAGTCACATACCTCCGCCCGGCCACAGCAGCAGGGGCAGATCCAGGGGCACTGTGCCCTGGCTGAAATCTGATTGGTCCCTGAAGTGTCCCTGGTCCCCTTATAAAAATACCAAGAATAAATCTGACAATTTATGAAGAATTTATAATTTCTTTGAATTACTCAATGTGCTTGAACAAGGAACAATTAAAAAAATATAATCAAGGATGTGAAAAAGATCCTTGATCCACCGCTGCCCAAGAATCCCTTTAATTTCAATCAAGCCAATTCAATTAGTTCATTCAAATAGGTCCAATTTATTTCATCAAGATCTGTGAATTATTACCTTGGAAAACGCAGTGAAGTCAAAAATTCAAGTTTTTAAAACTGAACAACAACAGCAGCCTCGTCTCCTGAGAATATAACATATGTTAAAAACAAGTAATGGCGTCTAGAATATTCTTTTAATCAAGGTAATTAGGAAACTATAAGAGAAGGTTTCAGCCAAAAAACAAAAGTGAATTGACGATTATTTCACTTGTTTTATTCAACACCATTGGAAAGACAAACAGAATAATAATGCAGGAGGCAGGGCTGCCTGTTCATCAGCTACTGCACAAGAGATTAGCTTTGTAGGCTTTAAGAGAATCCTAAACCGCATCAGGGTTCGTACTGTTAATACTGCTTATATGTCCTTTGGTCAGCTGGGGGTGTACGACGTGCACAGCACAGCTTCGCCCTCCATCAGATAGAGAGCGCAGGAAAGAGCAAGATGGGCTTCGTCATACTTTCCACTCAACTTGATTTTTGAACACTGTGTCTTGTCCGTCTGGGAAGCATGGCTTGTTTTCCTTTCCGTCCCTTTCAAATATCTCTCCATTTCATCCACGTCGCTGACCGAACACTATGGCTACGCTGAAAGCACTGCTTGTTTATTGTTCCACCGTAAAAAAGATTCCGTCACCGCAGTTCCCCATCACGTTTTCCCCTCCCGGTCGTGGCCCCACCTGCCTCCGGGCCTCACAGTTTGAGAATCACTGCCCTTACCTAACCACATCACATCAGATTTTAACAGTAATCTTAACCAGGACCTCATAAAATGATGTCTTCGATCATTAGGGCTGGACTCTTGTCACTGTTTATGCTACAAACACAAGTATACACACACACACACACACACACACACACACACACACACACACAGAGACACACACTCGTTATGTACATTTATTAACGCCAACAAGATAACATTTGTTTTGTCCTGTATTCTCCTCACCCACGCACCGGCTTGGCTCGCGACTGATCTTTCCTGAGCCCTTCACTCCCTGTGGAGATGTTTAAAATGTCAACTGCATCTCTGATCATCTCGTACTGTCAAAAACCAGAGCACCTAATCCAACCACTGGTTTATTTGAGTTCACATTCAACACTCACAGTCAGGCAGTCATGCTCATAAGTGCTTAGTATTACAACATGCATCACAGTTAATGCATTATTTATACCAGGGTCACACAATCACAGTCTCAACATCCTTGTATAGATTGTAAGGAAAACACAAGGGCTCTTCAACGGCAGTCGTGTCCGTTCGCAAACACAGAAGTGGCCGTCGCTGGAGAACTCTTGGGAGAGCAGATGGGGCTACAATCCAATTACCGAGCTCTGAGATGCATTTCATTCAACCTCCGTGCAGGATATGAAGGAGGAGAAAAACAAAGGTGGCAAAGCAGATCTTTCAGTGGATATCTAATCGCACAGAAAGGTTGATTAGGAATAATCCATCAATCCTCACAGGCTAAAGGTGCAGAGGCAGACATGACTTTAAACAGCTACAGTATTATGCATAATCATGTACATGCTTACACACAAACACATATGCAAATGAATATGCAGACGCACTTTTCCACTCATGTGCAGCTCATGTTTCATATTAAATTAGTAGTATTTGACTTTCCTCTGCTGTATGAGGCTAAAGTACCACCCTCCACCCGTGTCCTTCTCTGCCTCCTGCAGCACAGTTTCACCTCCTCCCGGATCCCGTTACTGACCAGCGCGTACAGCACAGGGTCCACCACGCAGTTTAGACTGGACAGCGCCAGCGTGCACGAGAAGAAGAAATGCATGCTTTGCTCAAACTGGCAATAGGTTCCTTCTTGTTTTGTGTCTTCACTGTAAAAGAAGACTAGCGAACGTACGAGCAGGAGAATGTGATATGGAGCAAAGCAAATCGAGAAGATCCCAATCACACCGAAGGAGAGCATGCGGACCTTCCTCTTGGCCTGGGCACTCAGGCCTGGACTCTGGCCCACAGTAGCCAGCACCCTCCAGTAGCTCACCGCCAGCACCAGCAGGGGCAGCAGGAAGCCAACGGCCACTCTGATCAGGTTGAACACAGCAATGGCCGACTGCATGGGGTAAGTCTCATAGCAACGGTCATTCTTGTTCTCGTCATCGTGGGCATCTTTGAGGTTGTCATGGATCAGCACCATGATGTGCAGCACCACCACTACAACATAAACAACGACACACATCAACCAGGCGTAGTGAGACGTGCGTTTGGTTTTGGAGCGGAGCGGATACGTGACCACAATGCAACGATCCACAGAGATACAGCAGAGCAGGTAGATGCTTATGTACATGTTGGAGTAGTAGAAGAAGCCGGCTACACTGCACGACTTGACGCCCAGCTGCCAGTTGTGGTTCTTGTGGTAATAGTTGATCCACAGGGGCATAGTGAAGATGAAAAGCAGGTCGGAGAGGGACAGGTTGAGCAGGAAGATGCCCAAAATGTTTTGCCGCCGAACTTGTTGCCAGATGGGGCCCAGAGTCAGCACGTTGAAGACCAAACCGAATATAAAAACCAGGATGTAAACGGACATCAGGAGGTCACTGATGGCGCTATCTCCAATTTTAACGCATGTGGCGTTCATTGTCCCGTTCATTGTCCTGTTAGTTTTCTGTCTCGTTCCTGGTTAGAAATTCACCTGCAAGCATGAAAAAAGATAAAAAGGAGTTTGAATGAGTAGAAGTGACATGGGCAACACATTACATTATATTACATTACATTTCATTTAGCTGACGCTTTTATCCCAAGCGACAATAAGTGTATTCAACCCCGAGGTTACATGCCCAGGACAACAAGATTCAAGAAAGTACAATTCTTCAAAATAGAGCAAAACTACAAAGTTCTATAAGTAAGTGTCATTTAAGTGCTACTTAAGTGTTAGTTTCAATTTTTTTTAGTATTTTCTTTTCTACAATATCGCACATTTGCTAGCCCCACCGTTCAATTTCATGGTTGAGAGAGAACGGTGTGGTCGTCCTCTGATGTTTCCCAAAGTGACTCTCTTTGGCTCCACCGTGTATGGTGTTTGAGCAGAGAGTTGAAGTTTCCCCCCAGAGAAGACGCAGACTTAGTCAGGCTAGCTGATGATATACAGTTTGCACCCACAGTTGAAATAAAAAAAGGTGATTGCCAAGATTGACTGCCTGTCGCCTCAATGCTCTGTATGGAGGAAACATGTCGTGCATTTTCCTGTTTTTTATGGAAACTGAGAGCATTAAGGAGTAAGTGCCGTGTGTCAGATGAATTAGACTTGGAAAACTCGAAAATACCTGCCGCCTGAGCGCATCACTGCATTTTATGTAAATGCTGCTTCTTGTGCGAGGGGAGAAAAATTGTTGTTGATCTGACTCGGAGCGGCTGGAGGGGACAGTGGTGACTGAACTGGCAAAGTGAGCATTTGCATTTAATCAGTGCTTTATCTGTGCAACACATCCCACAGTCAGACTAATCCATCTATCCATCCATCCATCCATCTCTCCATCCATTCATGACTCCATACCGCCAATGCCAATCCCAGCTGACATTGAGCGAGAGGCAGGGCAACATATATAGACCAACAACACTCCGAACTACTCCTACTGTGAATTTAGAGTCTCTAAATTGAAAATGTATTTGGGCTTTGGAAGGAAGCCGGAAAAAACCCCCACAGACACAGGGAGAACATGAAAACTCCACATAGAAAGAAACAACTGCACCAGGAAAACTTCTTACTTTGACAGTACTCGACCAGTCAATCTAAATGTATCCTCATAGAGACCAACTGACTGTCCAGCTTAAAGTTTCAAGTATAAACAGCGTTTAAGCCAAATCCAATACAATTGAAGTAAATGGGGACCACTAAAAGGCCTCCTTTACTTCTCCTGTGGTGTCATTCAGATTCTATGATTTTAGCCAGAATGTCAACATTTAACCACTGTTTTTCCCCTGAAGCTCCAGAAGTGTTCTGTGGACTCAAACACTCCATCAGCAAAGTGATGAGTGTATCATGAGTGAATTTCAGTGTTTGGGTGAAGTTTGAATTAAATGTCTGATGAAACCATCAGCAGTGAGCGGCCCAAGCGTCGCTCCCAGACAAAGGGGATGGAAATGTTTACTGTGGCTTGAAGAATAAGGAACTTCATCCATTAAATGAAATAAATAATTAATTCTTTCCCAGATTTATGCTGCAGGCATGCAGTCTGAGCCTGGTCCATTACAGAGCTGTGGGTGTGATTCCCACCTGTTAGGCAGACACATCCCAGAGTCGTCTGTGTCGCTTCCTGTTCAAAATGTTCTGGTGCTGAAATGGCAAAGAGAGGCCAAATAAAACCACTGCTCACACAGATAAATATCAGCAGAGAATGGAAAATTATTTTTTTTGTAAAAAATTGGCCTAAAGTGGCCTCACTGGTCTGACTACAAGGCTTCGTGCACTTTGGGGGACTCCAGTCAGATAAAAAGCTGGACACCGTGGAGAAAACAGTCGGTTGCTCACAGGACATAAGTTAAAAATCCAAAAACTTTCAGCCTGCATTGCGACACAGTGGTACAGTGGTCTTTTGTGGGGTTTGCATGTTCCCCCTGTGTCTGTGTGGGAGCTTGTACACCGCCTCTCGCCCGATGTCAGCCTGGATTGGATTGATCCCCTGGCAACCATCAGACCAGATGAGGCGATGGATGGATTTCATAACACTGCATCTATATTATTTGATCCAGGTTTGATGAGGAAATACAAACAACTTACTTTCTTACTACTTTATTTTTCAGTTTTTCAAGTTGTCTTTTCTTTTTCTATTAAACCTAGAGGTCATTCGCTGTTTCCTGTGTAAATTACGTTTTTCATACATCTGTCCTATCCTCTCCTTGTTGCTGATGAACATTTTCCTTTTTCATTTTGTCTCTGTGAGATCCAACAATATCAAATTAAGCCTTTTCTCTGTGTCTCTGTGGCATTTGGTCCTATCACAAGCTCGGCCCGGTTGTGTTTATAGGCTCAGGAAGCCTCTAATGCCATTAGCGTCTGCCCTGGGATCGGCTGCCTGGTCCAAATTCAATAATGGAGAAGCCATTTCGACTCAGACCATCTTCTGCAAATGATAATGTGCTCCTGCAGGAGTGTGTGTGTGTGTGTTTTTTGTGTGTATCCATGTGGAAATGATTTTGATGTAATGGATTATTCACAACATTTTTAAACAAAGTGGTTCGGGGAAAACACACCACGTTTGTCGAATAGCGGAAAGTTTGATTCATAAATCTTACGTTTCTGAAACTATTCATCGGCTGCTGTTTAGTCATCAGTCTGACTTTATGACTAATCACAAACTGTTTTTCCCCCCTACTTTCATCAGGACTGTAACTGTTGTGGGGTTTTTTTATGCACTTGGTTTCTTCTTCTCACTTCTTCTCTTTCTCTTCTCAAAAACAGATATTGAACTTGTCATGAAGATTCCCCATGAAAAGCATCCATGACCTTATAGAGGCTTACTTCTGGTCCAAGCCTCAGCCCGTCCTTTTGTCCATCCGATATTTGTTAATATTATGGGCTGAACTAAGCCTAGTTGTTATTACACAGCCTGTCACCAGTGAGGCGTTAAAAGAGCAAAACTTCAACCGAATGTGCTTGCGCATCAAACCGCCTTTTTTAAAGAAGACCTGGAAATGTGCTTTTCATTTCACGCTCTATAGATTCCGAGGCTGTATTTCAAAAGTGTCATAATCCACCTCTACAGTAGATCCTCATGAATTTCAACTATTTCCTCTTTCCAAGCAGTTCCCTGATGCATTCTCTAGAGCTAAGCACCACCTGGCACCCAACATTTCTAATAATCTTCTGCAACACAGACAGAGCCTGAAGCGTGTCATCTTTCTCCCGAAGTACTCTGGGGACTAAAGATAAACCAACAGAGTGAGATATCAAAGTAAATTTTAAATAAACTTGAAAATAATTTAAACAAACTTTTTGCTGTCACTTCTTTTTTAAAGTTCCTTATTCCCAGACACTTTACATCTAGAGCTGTAGAAGCAAGAATGACCTCACCTGTTGATTCTGTTAAGAGGTGTGTCTCCACTGTAAAAGAAAGACGTCCACGGGGTAAAAAGTTTGTCCGACAGATTCCGGAGCTGCGTCGGGTTTGGCAGAGTTTAGTGCAGGAGGGTCAAAGGACGAGCGTCAAGAGACTCTTCCCAGCCACTGCTGTAACACATGGCGCTCTCAGATGATCACCAGAGCATTACAGGCAATCGCCAGCTGGCTGAGATGATGTGCCGTCGACAGGCAGAGTTGAAATGTCAGCGAGGGGTGTGGAGAGGGGGTGAGACAAAGTAGAAAAAGGGAAAGACGCATGTGGGATTGAGGGAGGGAGGGAGGGAGGATTGTTTTTTGCACATGTGCACAACAGAGGAAGTGGGCTACAGGGGTGGAGAGTGTTGGTTATAAACTGTGAGGGAACAGAGCTGAAGATGTAATAGCCTCTTAGAGATATAAAAAAAAAAGAGAAGAAGATCTGAGCAGTGTCTGTAAAGGAAATGGAAATTCTGTGGACAGTTAGTCAGAAAAGTCACGGACCACAAACCTTATTCCTTGTTTTGCTTCTTTAGAAATAGCCAGTGACGGTGTAAATCATGATGAACCCATACCGACCTGTTTGAAAATGCTCTTTTTTTGTTTCTGTCATATAGTGTTGAGTCATCACGTTGAGCACCCTCAGCCTGACTCAGTGGATGAAAACCGAAGTGCTGAACTCTAAAGCTGTCAAGACGTGAGCTGAGACATGATTCTCAGGCGGGCGAGCTCTGTGCAAGGCACCGAAAGGAACAATGTGGTTTTTCAGACATCAATTCATCATTTCATTTTACCCAGAACAACCCTGGACCAGCACAGGATCTGAAACTCTTTCAGTGTTTAGGACAGAACAATCTGTGTCGGGAGTCTGCAACCTATCTATTAAATGTGTTGGATAAATATTTACTGCAGCTGTGGATGCTGTGTATTTTCATTTCAGCGTGGATGCATACCTGAGGTCGGCAGCACAAATAAACGGCGAGAGGGAAAGAATATTGTTCTTTTTTTTAAGGATCATTTAAAAATAGGCTTCTATCTTCCAGCAGTTTTTTTTCTTTCGCTCATAATAGAGGATGAGAGAGTGTTTCAGAGTCTCTGCAGCAGTAAATCATATTTGTGGTGATTCTGATAAAAAAAAAAAGGCAAAAAGAAGGACATTGGCAAGAGTTTTTTTGCGGGCACCTGTATTAGTTGGGCTGACAGTTCAATTCAGCCGATGTAAAAAGATGAGAGTAAAGCATTGGTGACGGTGTTTTATCACTTTCAAATGATTCCTGCAGTCTTCCGAGGCCAGACCCTTTTTTTTTTTTTTTTTACATCAGCGTGATATTAAAAAGTTGAACTCTGACTTTATGAGATGCATTTCATTGACTCTATCGAGACATTGTAAGAGTCAAAGGGCAGATTTCTAAGTAGCACATTACTGTGGGTGCACTGAACTCTGGAGCAACTTGTGCTCTGAGCCTTTCTGGCCCTTTACTGATAGTTGGATTGCCTCTGGCACGAGGACCAGAGATACGTCATATAAGAAACAGTTATACTGACTGTTGAAGCCATTTACACTGCAAACAAATGATTGAAAATTCAAAGCAACTTACTGCACAAGATTTGAATTTATTCATTCATAAAAAAAAACAGCCTTGCTCCACCTCCTGAACCAGTCTCCCACTACCTGAAGGGATTACTGTATGTAGACCCTCTTCTGACATCTTGTCTCATTTGGTTGGACTTTTACAAAGGTGCACCACAATCATGTGCTAAAACTCTGGTATGTTTCTAGTGCCATTAAATATAATTTTTCCCATGCTCAAAAATCATATTTGAATTGAGCTATTTCAACTGTTTGCTTTTACAGTGTAGCTCCGGCTGAACTTTGAAACCAATGATCTCAGAGATAAACTCAAGTGTCACAGTTCATTTTACACACTCACACCTTGAGAGAGGCGTGAGGGTGGCCGGAGCAGGAAGCAGCTGCACTTTACAATGTTGAACACACACAAACTGTGTTGTGTTTAGAGGGAAGCCTGTGCTGCATACATGTCATTGTTTAGTGTTTCTGATTCCAGCACAACTTATAATATGATTTTAATGTTGTATAACATAACACAACATTAAAATGACGTGCCTTCATACAACTACTTTGTCGACATTAAAACATGGTGTTTGCTTTCACTTTAACACTGAGACTGTGCTCGGTTGTTGTGCGTGGTCCTTCTCTCTCTGAAGAGCCCCTCACACGACAGGGTTTGACATTTCAAGAAGTTCTTCAGTGTGGTGAAAAAGTGATTTATAAAAAAGTCACCTCTTGAAGTCATATCTCTGTGAAACCACAGGGTGCTCGAGACAATGACCGGTTAGCAAAAGGTCCCAACATCCATCCAGCTGGGATAATGCAACCGTCCATTATCTGTACTGCTTGTCCTGTTGAGCGCTGCAGGGGGAGCCGGAGCCAATCCCATTGGACGAGAGGCGGGGCTAAACCCTGGGCAGGTCGTCAGCCTATCGCAGGGCCAACGTAGAAACAAAGGTTATTTTAGAATCTCTGATGAACCTAAACCCAATCTGCGTGGGTTGTGACTGTTGCAGGAAGCTAGAGGAAACCCACGCACACGCATGCACAGCATTCAAACTGCACACAGAAAGACCCCTGGTTTTGATGTGCTAATAATCCTGCAATGTTATCATCTTTTTTTATCATTTAATCATCTTTTAAAATAAACAACAAAACACAAAGATTGAAGTTAAAAATGGCAAATCTTCAATGCAAATATAATTGTATAACGCAGTTAATCAATTTAGAAAAATAATGATATGATTATGGGTTTGTTAAAGGTCATATTGAAATAGTCAGACAGTTTATTATGTCTTTTAATACAGACTTCAATAGTTATGCTACAAATAGATTTTAACAACCGGCACAGTCCTCATTTGTAAGTATGGAGGGAACTGATATTTGTATGAGGTACCGTAAAAATGGATTCTTTACTGGTATCAGCTATGATTATGAATATTTCATTCAACAGTGTTTTTCTTTCTCTCTCTGAGTGAGCCATCAGCTTGTTGCCTCTGTCACACAACAAGGTATGTTCAGCATTTTTGCTATAATTTGCAATTTTTTTTCAGTTTTTTGTGTTAATTCATCCTTGGAAATGCATTTGGCCGCAGCGTCAGGGCGAACTCAGCAGCTGGCTCTTTAATGCACTCGATGGCTCAAACGCAGGTCATTGCCTCTGCACAGCTACAGCAGCTAATGAGGATGGGCGCTCAGAGTTTGTGATCGTGTTACACAATTAGAAGCTGAAAGATGTCCAGAGTTCAGCGCACCCTGCAACAACAGAATCGTTTAGTGAGCAGATGGAAGAGATTACTATTCACGGCACATTTTTCCGGAACAAGTTCAGAAGCATATACGGCCTCCTGCGTATGCTCTTTAGCTGTATGATGACAATATCTGGGGAATAACCTCTCGAGCACAAAAGTAATTGGATTTGATTTCAACACAAGATGAAACTCATTTGCTTTTGTAGGCTGTAATAAATTAACATATCGTGTGTGTGTGTGGTGTGTGTGTGTGTGTGTGGGGGGGGGGGGTGGTTCTTATTATCCAAAGCTAAGCTAAATAATCCAAACACTAGACTCCGCTGAAGCTGTGAAGAAATGAGCGCTGGGAGGTCTCAGAGGTTTAAGGTGACAAAATTCTGTCTGAAAACACTCGATGACAAAAGCAATCAGGAGTTTGTTCTGTCTGAAATGAAACAGATACATTAGTTTATTGTTTCGGTCTCACAGGATACTTCTGGTGATGTTCTCGATTTTTATCATTTTCGTCATAACACAAAGACAATTGCACTTTACGGTTCTTCAACAAGGTTCACTGCGGAGACTGAGCCTTTTGGTGAAGGTCCAATAAAATCGGAGCATAATCGCATTTAAAACCTGTTTCTTCTCATCAATGTTGTAAATACTGTTATTTTGTTGATTTTCTCAGCTATTGCACTTCTGTCCATCCTGGGAAGGGGATCCTGTGGCTCGCTCTGAGTCTTCTACGTTTTATTCAACTATTCATATTTATATTTTGGTAGTTTTTCCTCACTCTAATCGAGGGTTGAGATCAGAGGATATCGTACTTTGTTAAACCCTATGAGGCAGATTTTGATATGTGAATATGGGCTCTTCAAATAAAATTTGATTAATTGATTGGTTGATTGATTGAGCTATTGTTTAGGAGGGATTTCTTAGGGAACTATGAATGACTCTTGATGAAAACACTGCTGGGCGTTCGTGTTTTGTGTTTACACTGTGTTGTTTTTATGAACTGTGTAAGTGTATCTTAAACGCATCACCCACAATACCAGTTACCATGGTAGTTGAAAGCGTAGGTACAGTGTATTTTAAATTAAGTAAAAATCCTAATATTTCTTGAGGTTATCACTCACGCCTGCAGGCAGGATGCATTGCACTGAGGTGAACTCCGATTCGGCAAGTCGTCCTCCTCCTCCAGCGACTTGTCGACGCTGCTTTCTTTGCCAAACAGATGGAGCTATTCAGAAACGAACTGGTGGAGCCAGGTCAGACAGACGGGCTGCTGAGTACAATCCTGCCTACACACAGACTGAGAGAGAGAGAGGAAGAGTATAGCTGGCCCTGTTTGACAACGATGATGGATGCAGTGTAGGCTGAACACGGGTGCTCTCTTACTAGAGGAGCTGGCTGAAGTGCACTCATCACAGAATAGAACAAAAAAAAAAATCCATCTCTCGGCCTCTATAGCCACAAGGTTCTCTTAAGTGCCACTCAGCGTGTGAGCTGTAATGGGTCAAATGAATGTCTTTGTCCTCTGACAGCTTCACAGTGATCTCTATAGGAGTAAATTTGAAAGTGCGTACATCACTCAATCATATTTTAAGCCCCTGTTGCATGCACCCAATTTAGAACATGCTTGTTTGCATATTGTATTGCGTATGCACAGTAGCCTCAAATCAGAAGTGATAGTGTGCATTCAATAGTTCGTCAGCGACTAAATAACAGATAGCTGAGTGTGAGTAGAGAAGTAAATTATTGCTGCAGCACAAGTGCTACTTATTCTTTTGTTATTCAAAGCGTGTCGGTTCCGGTAAAGGTCCTTACTACTTAAATATATCACTGACAAAAGCAGATTGTCTGTATTAGAACCTGACCCGTAACATCAGTTACCTTTCACAGACATGCATTTTTGCAATATTTATACCTCAAGTTGCATATATTTCTCAATCACATTTCCTTGTCATCTGGGTTTGATAATGACATCTTAAAAATCATTGGCATTTTGGGTTTATATTTCTATATCTGCCGGTATATTGGTGTCAGATATTTTTACCTCCTATCATCAGTATCAGCACGAACCGCCCCCAAAGGGGTCTCCAGGTGACGACGGGATAAGGAAGGAGGAGAGAGAGAAAATGGGGATGTGTTTGAAAAGAGAAATTAAGAATTAAATCAGAAGTTCACACAGTAACTCTCCACACATCCCAGTTCTGTGTGTTTTATCTTGAGAACGCTGAACAGTACAATAATTAAAAACCTCCGAGACGAAAGTCAAAATATTGTTCAATGTTTGTATTATATGTGACAAAGGCTAGGATCAACATTCAAACATGTTAAACACAGTCTACACATATTTGACAACTATATCAAGTTCAGGTTACACATGCGTATAATAGACCTTCATAACGACAGTATGTTTTAAATTGTCTCTAAATAACTCTACTTGACAGAAACATGCAACATTACAGGTAGCCGATAATTGAACTAGATAGAATCTTCTCATCATGGACACTAGGTGAATCTTATGTACAGGCAACCTTAAGGACGTGTCATTCGCCACTGGAACACACAACTTATTGACTTCTGAGATGAAGTGAGAGCGGGCGCCTCAACACGGGGGAAGCGGGTTTTACATTTCAGGAGCAGCCATGAGGCTAATTCCGTTGGCTGCAGATAGAGACATCGGTCAGAAAGCTGTGGAGTCACGTCAGGTAACAAACAGCCCCGGTGATCGAGTTCATTTAAACCCACAATGCCTCTTTAACCACGTACATTTTCTTTTAGTCAGTTGAGGTTCAAACCTCAAGTGCTAATAACTGGAGGATTTCCCGTCACAGGATCAATGCTTTCAGTTTTCCGCTACAGCACATGAATTTATGATAAATGCATTTGTGAGATCGGGTGGGTTCGACGCCACCGGGGCACATTAGGGATAATACCAGCGCAGAGGAAGTCTTTTGTCACTTTAAAGTGCATTTGTAATTAAGACATAAGATGGAGTGAGAGTCCAGTCAGTCGAACTGAATGATGCTAAATACAAACGCGACTTCTTTAAGGCAGTTTGTTGTAAATATAAACTCACATCCGTTTATATAAAAATACCTTTTTAAAAAACCCACCACAGATTCTTCTCTTGATCGCTCAAGTGTGAAAAGAAGCATTCTGTTGAGCGGATAAAAGAGTAATTAGATTTTGTTTTAAATTTGTGTGGCAAATTAGGATTCAAAGTTTTGACACCAATTTTACATCAAAGACTCCGCAGGTCATCGTTTTACAGAGTTGAGCAGTTTTCAATATGAAAGAGTCCAACATTTCAGAAGATTACAGAGAACCAATCACAGCAGAGGTAATTGATCGGAGGGGGAGTTTAGATGAACTCAGTCTGGAGGTGAGAAACTGGATGTGTTGCTGTAATGTTGCCGGCACACAGCAGACGCCGTGCTGTGAAAGACCAAACAGCAACTCAATGTCTCAAGGTTAAACATCTCCAGCTCCCTCCTCCTTCCTAAACGGTTTGTCGAGTCGTCAGTGTCTCTGGTCAGAGGATGCTGACCCTCTCCGTGAGGCCCTGCACGTCCGCATCCTCCGCGCCCTCCTCGTCGTCAGAGCCCGGCCCGGTGGGAGGGGGCACGAGGTGAGACGGGTACGGCAGGGTGTGCTCCCGGGCAAACATCTGCCAGCGGCTGTCATCACTCTCGTGGGTGATGTAACGCTCGCCCAGTTTCGTCTCCAGTTCCCGCAGGTCCAGCCACGCCTGATAGTCCTGAGAAACGAGAGACAGGAGTGAACACGGGGAGGAAATTTCAGTTTCAGTTTTAGGAGCCTTGAAATTAGGTTAAAGTGAAAGAGGTTTTTTTTAATGTGCTTATAGTGAAACAGTTATCCGTGCATGTGTGTGTGTGTGTGTGTGGGGGGGGGGGGGGTTATTGTTGCTCGCAAAAGTTTTAGAATAAAGCTGTTACATTGTGTGAGAAAAAAGTCTTAAATAAATAAGAGTAAATTTGTAATTCTAGGTTATAGTCATTTCAGAAAGGAAACATTCGAAGATGAAACTAGTGCCTGCGATCTAAAGAGAATTATGAGCATGTTGTTAAGCACTTTAGCATAAATTTAGCAAATAAAAAAAATTGTTTTGGCACATTTGCACCACATTATCATGACTATCAAGAAAAATGTTTACGACTTTTTCTTTATCAAATTATAACTTTATTCTATTATATTACAACCTCATACTGGTACTATTACAACGTTATTCTAGACAAGTAAGAGTTTATTCTTTAATATTGCATTTGTTTGGGCGAGACCAAAGTCTGGTTTCACAGGTGCCTGTCCTGGAACAAACTTAAACACAGTCATAATAAGTTTTTTTTTTTTTTTTTTTTTCTGCTCGGTTATGAGTGCAGACTTCCCCCATCCTCTTACTTGTTATTTCCTGCTATGCCCACAGAATTGCAGAAGTTAAAAAGCAATCTTTGCACTTCTTGGGGCGTATCGCACCAGAATGTCACAGAATAAAACAAAAGTTGCTACTTCCTGCATGTTCGTGGGGAAATACCCGACAGTGTCCGACAGGCACCAAACCAAGTGTTTGAGTGTAGTAGTTTGCATATTCTGTGTGAAATATACCTGCAAGTACACGTGACTGAGACTCTTGTCCACACTATAGCGTTTCCTCATCTTAACTTGCAGCAGATTGTTGATCAGGTCGGTTGCTGCGAACACAAAGACATGCACACATCCCATCATGAAGACAAGCTGTCACATTACAGGAGAGAAGAGCAGGATGTTATAAATATCAAGGTTTGACAGGCAAGTTGCATCTGAAATCAAATGCAATGACCATATTGACATATGTTACCCGGTTTTATCACAGATTTGGAACATTAATACAAAATCAAAACAAACTTTTTATTAAACTTGTAATGGCATATCCTGACGATTCCTGGGAAACTTTCCTCATAATCAGGTTTATCAGGAACACCTAGCTAAAACTAATGCAGTCTAATACAGCAGTCCTACAAAAGCTCCACCCAAATCATCACCTCTCTAAAGCGACCGGAAATACTGCCTCCTTGTCTACATACATTGTTTTTTCTAACTAATATGAGGGCAACATGACCTTTCACCTCTGATCTCAGAAATCTCTTAGTCTAAGTGAACATGTGTTTGATGTGTGCAATTTGAAAGGATTCTCTCGAGGTGATCTTAAGACAATGCGTTCAGAAGGCCAAAAGAGCGAGGTGACAGTGACTGTCATGTGAGTAGATTCATTGCAGGGTTGTTGCATTAAGTTGCATTTAGCTTAATAAACTACAGACTGAGCTTATATCCACGTCCTTCTCTACGTGTGTCCGACAACCACCCTCCCCTCTCATCCCTCCTTGTGTTTACCATCACTAGAGATCTGCTTCCAGGGGTTGGGCGGGTACATGAAGGCTGCGTTGTGGATCTGATCTTTGATTTCTTCATCCTCATTAAACGGGAACGTTCCACTCAGGCTGACGTACATGATGACGCCCACCGACCACATGTCCAGTGAACGGTTGTAGCCCTGGTTCAGCAGCACCTCGGGGGCCAGGTACGCCGGGGTGCCAACCACCGAGCGGCGGAAAGACTTCTCGCCGATGATGCGGGCAAAGCCAAAGTCACACAGCTTCACCTGAGAGAGAAATGGCGGGTGATAGACTTATAAGGCTTTGACTTTTTCTTTTCAGCATGTGACAATCACCGCGGTTTGTGTGTGTGTTTGTTTGCACGCATACCTGGGGGAAGGGATCCGCGGAGGCAAGCAGCACATTCTCTGGTTTCAGATCACAGTGAACGATGTTTTTAAAGTGCAGATGCCTCAGAGCTGCGAGAATCTGCCCGGCCACAACCACAAAAACAAGATACGAGTGCGTCAGTGCGAAAATGGTACGCGCCATCAAGATGGTAGACCACAAGAACCTTGCAGTTTAGGTCATGCAGCATCCGGGCGTCACTTTCAGTATTTTCGGTCTTGTACACGTTCAACAATAACAGTGAATAACAGCATTTCTGCACACAACAAATCCCCTCTTTGCTGTGGCCCATCCAGACCTGTGTGATGAGGAACTTGGTGAGCCTCTCAGGCAGTCGGCCCTTCTCACTGGAGAGGATCATCTCCAGCATGTCACCGTGGAGCTTCTCCATCACCACAAACACTTTCTCCGGGGTCTCGAACATGCACTCCAGGTTCACGATGCCGAGGTGACGCAAACTCTGGGGGATGTGAGAGGAGGAAATAAAAAGGTGAGGAGAACAGGGTGTATTTTGGAAGGGGGGGGGGGGTTGGCAGGGGGTTGGAAGCAAAAGAGGGGTGGAAGAAAAGTGAGGGAGGCAAGAAATGACAGGAAAGAAAAGTGAGCCAGACAGACTGCAGACACATGTCAGCAGTAGGCCTAAAACCACAGCAGAGCGATGTGACGCACAGACAAGGGGAACAGAACACTGGTTGATCAATGATTAACTTCCAAAAAAAAAAACAGAAGTGGCTTCATAACTCAGAGGGGCATCGTTTCACTGGTGTATTTCCCTGTAAGCCTGAGTCCGAGAAATGAATCACTGTTGAGGTGAAGGGGAAGTAAAGAGACAGATCGCTCTGAGTGTGTCTCCATCTGCTGGTGAACAACCGACCCTCTGTGAACCAAAACCAGAGAAAACCCAACAGACAGTTCAAGAAAGTGGAACTGAACTGTTTCTCTGTCTCTAAATTGTTGTCTTTTCCCTCATACTTTCTGGTGGCAGGAACAGTTTTAATTCTCTTATCTTTAGAGCTTTCATTTTACTGGACAGTGTGTTATTTGATGTTTGTGTCGTCACTAAAAATTATAAAAATTAAAATATATATGTCAAATAAAAATAAATTGTAAAAGTCTAGGGAAAATCTCAAAATAATTTCTTGGAACATAGGACGCACCTGCATAGGCAGTTATCGGATAACTCTGTCCTTTGGGATATTGGTAGATGGAAATCTGGCTAATAGCCGAGGCTAATGTGTCTCAAACTGAATGTCTTCATGCATCGATAACATTGTGTTTTTCAAACACTCATTTGCACCGTGAGTGTGGGGGCTGTATATCCTTGTAACCAAAGAACCACTGTTTTCAGTTAGTAAGAAATAGTTCTAGCATATCATTTATGTTGGTCTACTGAAATGATTGAGATTCACAGCCCAGTGAAGTCAATGAAACCTTATCAGTGTCTCTATGGACAGCACATTAGTGAATAACAGCATCTTGCCTGCCCTGCGCATGTGCACAACATAATTTATATACAGCAAATATTTCAGGATGTCAGTCACTGAGACTGTGCATTAAAAGAAGAAAACCCAGTTCTGTGACCTAATTGATGCCAAACAGCCCAAATAACTGTGTGTGAATCTGTTTTTTAGAGGTGAAAAATTCAGCAAATCCAACCTGTTCCAAAAACTGTAGCGAAAGTTTTGGAGTCTGTGTCTCTGGACAACGGGATAGGGACTTGGTGTGCAAAGACCTTTACTTTGTAGCATTGGTATGTGTGTACAAAGACCTGTAGGTGTGTTTACCTGCAGTATGGCCACCTCGTTCCTCAGCTGGCTCTCCTGCTTGGTGGGAAAGCGAAGTTTGTCGATGACTTTGACCGCTACGTCCCGCCCCGTCATCCTGTGTTTTCCTGATGAAACAAAGGGATGGGAACGGACAAGGTTATGAACTGATCCTCACGTGGAGACATGAATCAGGGGCCAAGTTATCCACAGTTTGGGACGACAGCTCAGATGACACTGTAGGACTCATCGACATTTTATTCAATGTCAAAACCTGGTGCCTGCATTACCTATAACACAACTCCACTTCCATAAGTTCAGTCAGAAATTCAGAAGTGTGAAGTGAAGATTAGAGCAGATCTGACAGTCTCCATACCTCCATACACTACTCCAAATTGCCCAGATCCCAGCACTTCATCAGCAAAAATCTGGTACACCGTTCCAATATCCTGTGGGAATATGTTGAGTCCAGTCATTATCATTCTCAGTGTGTAGTACAAGATGAAAGGAAATTGATAATAATAATAATAAAAAGAAGTCATACCACGTTCTCTTGGATTTGACTGTTAGACACTGATATGCTGATAGAGGCTTGTCCTACAAAAAAACAGGGACAAAGCAGAGGTTATACCGTTTGAAGTTGTATCTGTTGACAATTTATAAAAGATTCGGTTAAAAAAACATATAAACAATCTTAATTTGACTAATAAATCAAGTCGATCAAAACCATTATGTTTGTGTTGCATAATTTCTAAATTAACAAAACAATTTAAAAAACATCACATTGGCTATTTATTTTTTCACCAGGCTAATGTACTTGATAAAAGTGCTAAAATTTTAAATAATAAAATGAATAAAACTAAATTCCCATTCCATCAGGGGTTATTTTTTTGCTGTAAACTTATCTCGTAATTTCCAAGTTAATTATCTCAGAAAAACAGTTTTTTTTTGTTTCAAGTGAATGCTATACGCTTCCGTAGAACTTCCATCAACCTCAGAAACTTGTGAAAGGAAAGCTTGCATTGCAACTGCCCTCTATTGGTTGAAACGTGGCTATTGCAATTGGATTTTGCTATTGCCTGATCTATCTGGTCGCAGCCTATGTCAACAACCATCCCCTGCTCATGTCAAAAAACATGGTCTGACTGTGCACATTGTGGGAGAGGAGTTAAATCAACACTGGAGCGATCAGATAGTGATTGAAAATGTTCTGCAAAAAGGACCAATCTAAAGAAATACTGTATGGCGGATGAATTAATAAAGAAAATAACGTCTTCCTCCATGATTTAGTGTGTCCTCAGGAACACGTTTGGAGAGCTGGAGCAGTGTCTCTCTCCTGATGACTGAATTTTCTATGATCAGCAGTCAACACAGAAACTGCACGTGTTTTAGCCTTGCGTCTCAAAACAGTGTTGTATAGGCATGTCCAGGGTAGAGGCCAAAACTTAGCCATCCATGAATATAACCAAAAATATAGGGTTATATATTTTTGGTTATATTCTAACCCTAACCCTAACCCTATACCACCCACATTTGTTTCAACTTACTATGAGTTGTGTTCCCCTCAGCCGGCGGCGCATCCTGAAAGATGACAGGCATGAGGGCCTGGCGAATGGCGCTCTCCCACGCCTTGGCCACTTCGAGACCAATGCCGCTATTGGGCGCCACTTGGCTGGGTGAGGGAGGGGTTTGGGGGAGAGCCTGGGGGTTGCTGGGTAGCACGGCGGAGAGGGTGTTGGGGTCCTCCCCTACGAAATAGCACATAGCGCCTGTGATGAGCTCGAAGCAGTGCCGATTGGTGCCTGGGGGCACAAGGGTGAAGCTACCAGCGGGACGAACCTCCAGGATCTCAGACAGAGGGATCTCCTGAGGAGGATGGACAAAAGATGGAGTCATAAGAAATGCACTTCTTGATTTAAATGACTGGTGTGGGATAAACTCTACTTACCTTGTAGTATTTGTTGGAGGTGTTGTTCTGGAACAGTATGACGCACTTGCAGTCCAGACGCCAGTAGTGCCTCTTTCTCTGTTGGGGGTTGGAGGAGGGTGGGATGAGTTCGGACAACCAAGACAAGACATTGAAGAAAGAGTGGGACAGGGAGAGGACAGGGGGTGAGGGGTGGGGCATCGATCGGGGGTGAAGGTTTGTGGGTCAACATGGACGCATTTCATGTTTGGAGGTGTTGTCCAGAGGAAGAGAAGAGAGGCCAGAAGCGAAGAAGGATGAGCAGGACGCTGAGCTGCGAGACCAGAAGGTGGAAACAAAGGGAAAGACAGAAAGGGACAAAAGTGAAAGAAAGAAGGAAAGAGAGAGCAGGTGCATGACAAAGACCACGGAGGCAGAGAAGTTTCTTAGAGGTCAAATACAGAGAAGTGAGCAATGAGTGGCTTTTAGCTGGAATCCACCACACATCTGCTAAGTGCTACCAGGAGACGGACTCATCATCAATCTTTAACTATTGTTTATTCCATATAAATGTATTCTCACCAATATGCAACAGATAGAGAAGGAGAAGGAAGCAATAAAGTCCATAAAGCCAAATGATCAAAGGGGGAATTATTGCCACAGAAGTGAGTGAACGGAGAAAAACAGACCCGCAACGAGACTGACTTCTGCATTTCTCAAGCGAGACAAACTTGCAGCTATAAAGTGTATGAGAGTGAACGCATGACTCTTTTTACCAGTGTGTCCTTATTGCTGTAGTGAACCATCCATCCTTCTTTGATCGCCGTACTGGATCGACGGGTCGTCTGTCTCACCGACTGCACCACCCTCATCAACGGGATGTAAACACTGGGAGAAGCAAAGTGTGAGTTTGAGTTTCTGCTGTTCCCGTAAGAATTTGAAGATTTTTCTTGAAATGGTCCTCTGACCTCTGATCGCCGCTGGCTCCGTCCTGGTTGTTCTCAGGAGAAAAGGACCCCGGGATGCTGCAGGCCTCGTCTGAGTCATCCATTGAAGACTTGTCCGAGGTGTCGTAGTCACTGGTGTAGTCCATGGGCACCTCAGGGTCCGCACTGGGACTCAACATGTCTGAGGCAGGAAAGAAAAGAGGGAGGAGGTTGAGAGGAGCTTCATTTAAAGTTGTGCAAAAAAAATGCAGTTAAAGTAGAGAGCAGGAACGATACTCACCGCAGTTACTTCTGTTGTCTGAGAAGATAAAAACATTACAGCCAGTGAGTTTCAGTCTTGTTCGATTTGTTATATCATATACAGTTATTAAAGTTCTCACAATGGAATCGGACAAATGAGAAATGAATGCTTTCATCAAATCCATGCAAGGTTAAAAGAGTCATAAACAAACTGCAGAGGGGACAGATTCATATTTTCCCTCACCTCCGATAGTCTCCCCAAGGCAGTCATTTGGAACCTTGTACGCACAACGTTTGTGGCAGTTGAACTTGCAGTCTGACAAAAAATAAAATACACGGTTCATTCTGATCAGATTCCATGTTATCTGATGAGTTTGAGCTCATACTCTGCGTCCCACTGGACATCCTGACATAGGACTGGGATGCCGGGGCTCACCTTTGCACTGTAAGCCCTGCCTGAACAGCCCCCGGAGAAGCCTCTTGCAGTACTGGCACACGGTCGGCCGCGTGTACGAGTGCACGGCGAACGTGTGGGGCACCTTCACCTTGCTCATAAGGATCTTGTCCAGGTGAACGGGCCGGCCAGTGTAGAAGCGCCGGGCTTCACTAGGTGTCCGCGGCTGAGCAGAATGGAGAGAAAATAAAGATTAGCCATGAAACAGATTGTCCGAGAAAAGAAAATAAACTGCACTCGGCAAAGGGGGTTATGTTTTCCCAGCTGTTGGTTGTTTTGCTTGTTTGTTTGTTTGTTTGTTTGTTTGTTTGTTTGTTTGTTTGTTGGTAAGCGAGATTACACCAAGCAGGATTTAGTTTTGGTCTGTTACACAAATGGTTTCGGAGGTGGTACAGAATGTGGATTATCCTCACAAACCAAGGTTTAGTATCTGGAAATAATGTGTTGACATTTTTTAATAAAAATGTTAATTTGTCTTTTGCTTAGTTACTTTTATTGTCAACGTAAATGCCTTTTAAATCAGAGGCCGAGCTAAATTCAAGAGACTTGACCCAGTTTGTGACCGCAGCATGAAACAAAGCTGCCAAATAAATGCTGCCCAGGTCTCTTTTTCATTTGACTGGTCTAAACCTGACATGAGCAGTGTGTGCACGGGTCCCCTCGTACCATCTGTGTGTGTGAGCGGATGAGAGTGGCCTCCTCTGTGCAGGTGGAGGCCGTCCCCACGCTGTACACCGAGTCGGTGGTGGAGAGCCGCAGGGACTGGCTGCTGCTCAGGGAGGTGGTGGAGAGGCGCCGTTTGCGAGCCCCGCTGCAGTTGTTGGGGATGCTGAAGGCACAGCGTTTGTGGTAGTTCAGTCCACAGCCTGCAGAGGGCGGCGTGCGTCACAGAACCAGAGGAGCGGGGCAGCAGATCAACAGAGCAGGAGAAGACGCAGTGTATTAGGGTGAGGGCCACAAATCATTTCCCAGAGAAAGTGATGGACAGTGTTCAAGGCCTCACCGTCACATTTGAGCCCTTGTCTGACCAGACCGAACAGCATCTCTCCGCAGTGATCGCAGAAGGCCGGGGCCCGGTACGAGTGCACATTGAGTGCGTGGGGCCGAATTTGGAAATCTTCAAATGTGGCCGCCGCTTAAAGAGATAACAAAGATGGAGTGGGGTTACAGTGGGCTCCAAGATACGATCACATTACAGTTACTCAGCAGGATAAAGTATGATTAGATGGAAGTAGGATGGACAATCTTCCATTACAGTCTGAAACAATGACACAGCAGATTAGACCTGAGGAAGATAATACCAGAGGTAAAATAAGCTGATAAGGAGTTCACAGGAGGGGAGGGGAGGAGAGGAGAGGAGGGGAGGTAATTTACCAGAGAGCACCACCTCCACCAGATCTCCTTCCTGGATGTCACCAGCAGCTTTGACCAGTTGCAGGATGTTGTTGGTGGTTGTGTCATGTTTGAACAGCAAGATCTTGTCGTAAATGCCGTAGAATCCACACTCTGGGAACTAGAGAAAACACGACAGACATATATGTTAGGAGGATCATCAGCAGAAGAAGCAAGAATTTTGATCACGGTATTATGATTTACTATAATTTATAATATGAAATGGTGATTTATGAATGCGTTTCAGGTTCACATAAAACATAAAGTGACCTAACCGACCAGCTGAAGGGGAAGACAACAAACAGACACATTTAAGGATAAAACATGGCTGAAAAGTTTTAAAAGCTCAGTAACTTTCAATATATTATTTATTTTATCTAAAAATATTTTTTAATGGATTTATCAAAGTTGATAATTATCTGGGACTGTTTAAAAATTAAGATGTCTCCTTAAATAACTTAAAATGACGCTCATGGGCAGAGGAACTTCTCAAGCGTTTATATTTTATATTTTTTAAATATAAACTAAAATAAATGAATTGTATGAGGAGGGGAAATATATCAATATGTATAAACACAACGCAAAGTTAAAAAATGTCCCTTTCCAACAGAGAGTTCTGATAAAAAGGCCTCTGACAATTTCATTTTGAAATAATTGTTCATAATTGTTTGTGACATATTTATGAAATTATAGGACCCGAAAATGACACCAAACATTTAACTGAAAGATTCTAAACTGGCCTGCAAAGGCAGAGTATCAAATTGATACAATAGTTGAAAATATCACATTGCTTACACACTGTGAACACAGAGCATGTAGGTGCAACACAGGAAAGGCTGTATGTCCTTAACTAATTCTATCATACTCTGCTTTGCAAAGCACCTGCAGTATCCAGCAGCCAGCATGCGCACACACACACACGCACACACACACACACACTAACCCTAACGCACGCAGGGCAACCATTGATAATAAGTGACAAAGGGGGAATTTCTCAAATTAACCTGGTCAATGTGGAAACTTACACAAAGGGGAAAACATTATCCTATCTTCCCATCAGTCATAAAGTGCTGACACACACACACAGACACATACAGACACACACGCTCTTCCAGGGATATGAGAGATGAGAGTGTCAGTCAGAAGTCAACAGAGCGAAGGGAAACCCTGCTCTCCTGAATAATTAACAATGTCAGGTTCACTTCAGTGGCCACAGGACACCACATATACAGCTTCAAAATTAAGTTTGTTTAGTGGGAACATATGAGACAAAAGACACACACAGACACAAACACACACACACACACAATCCTCCTCTTCTTTCTTGTTGTTGTTTTTCCCGCGGCAGAGATGAGATACACTATTTATCTAGTAACTTACAGGAAAGGGAACCTTGGTCTTCAGCTCGGAACGACACAATGACACAATGAAACACACACACACGCACACACACACACACACACACACACACAAACACACACAAACACACACACACACACACACACACACACATACCTCCTCACTTACCAACAGACACACCCGCCTTACAAAGAGCAACACACACCCCCGTTTCCCTTCTATTCTAGTAAACACACACACACACACACACACACACACACACACACCCCTCTCAGTTTCCCAACAGGCACTCCGCATCACCACATCTAAAATCCCAGCCTGGCTTGTACAGCTGCCAAACTACACAGTGAGTCCACCACGCCCCACCAGTGAGCCACTGCTACTGACCACACAATCAACAGCAAGACACAAAAAGCCAGTCACCACTTTTTTTCCACAAAAATGTGCACAAAATCCTTGATGTAAAGAGTTTGACATCCATCTACAATATAGACAGAGGAGTTTAGTACATGAAAGTGGAATTCAAACTCTAATACATTTAATGCGCTCATATGTTTTCTCAAAGTTTCTGTCGTTTTACGTAGTTCTTATCACACTGATGTATGTTCAAGTGTTCATGTGTCTGTTAATCCTGGATTTAATTGGTTATTTGATGCAATATAAACTGGGCTTGATTGACAGCTGAGCTCATCATTACTTGGAGTGACTGCTCATATAAAATAGTGATTGTAGCTCCTAAAAAAGCATGTATTTTTGTTCGAATAACATTTACATGTGTGGCCGTTCACATGTATTTTTTCTTCCTACGGTCCAAAAGAAAGAAAACAAGCAACTTCAGTTGAGCAGCCTGAGCTGACTCACAGCCTTCACTTCATTAGCGGTTGTCACAGAATCAGAAACATCACGTCTCTCCAAAATCATTAACCCAATACTTTGAACAGTCCCGAAAACCATCTATCAACAGTCGGTTTCCCTGGTAGCAGCTCCAGTGAATCCAGTTCAGCAGAGGCCTCTGGAGTATTCAGAATAAAGCCCAATTCATGCTTCTGTGTCGAATCTAAGCCTTAGCTCCGGCGTAGCCTAACTGTATACGTAGACGTGTACTCTACTTAGAACCCTTCGCAGTAACCTGACGGGCACCTCCCCAAAAATGTGACTACGTGTGAAGGCAATACAGACTGCAAGAGCTGTCATTGGTCGACATCGTAGCATTGCATATCTGACAGACAGTATTTCCGGAATCTCCTGCTTCGCCTCATTTGTAAATAATGGGAAACTGGAAACCGGAAGAAACTCAAAACAGTAGCATAGAAACTCTACGGCCACTAGCGCTTCGGCTCCACGCCAACTAGCGCTACGGCGGTGTAATTGCAGAGCGATGTACACACACCTACACACAAATGCTCAAAACGGCGTGGGCCCTGTGGGTATGCTGTGTATCTGCATGCAATTTTCTTTCAGTGCTCTGAGCAACACCAAAGAAATTCCGATCATATCATACAGTGGACTCGTACAGAGGCAGACATCTCTCAGATGGTTATCTCAAAAGCTTGCCAGATAAAACCAAAACTGTCTGCATGTCTAGATATCAAAAGAGAGCGAAGGGAAATCTGCTACATGTTATTTAAGTGAACAGGCTCCTCAACCCCTACCAAATCACTTCAAATATCTCTCTCTTTGCTTGAACTAGAAAACACAGACACTAATAAGTCGAGGCTCCAAACTTTTCCCGACACCAGACTTGAAAACCAGTAAGTTCTGTGACAGCGGTGAATCATGTAATAACATGTAATGCATCAATACCTGTGGCTGCCGCAAATAAGACCGACTGCTGCCATTTGTAATTACAAACACCCACAGAGCCCAGATCAGAGGAGACTCCTAGATCGGCCCAAATCCGCAGAAAACCCTCAGCCTAAGTCATTTGTAAACCCCACGGTGCTATTTGATTCCAGCCTCCCCACCATAAACCCCACTCCATTACCGCTAGCTCCTTCTCGCAAGTCGCCTCGTCCTATACGCCGACTCTCCAAAACATACACAATGCACTGACCACAAGTGCAGCTGCCACGTCTTTGCCGACCACAAGTCTTTACAGCTCCTCTGAAAATCACCATATCCAAGCCACCCCCCCCCCCCCCTCCCCGAAACCACAGCTCCCACTGAAAAAACACAGTTTTCTTCTTTTTCTTACAGTTTTCAGCGAGAGCGCAGTGGGAAACGAGAACAGCACGTCTGCCTGTTTGTCAACATGGTGAAAATGCAATTACATAATCGCACCTGTGTGTTTATGTGCTCACTGGATACGGGGCTAGAGGTCAGGGGTTTACTGTTGCAGCCGAACGTGTGTGTGAGTACAGTGTGCAGACAATGAGCTTGTCGTATTATCATATGCACGGTAGTATTGAGTAGTGCGGTTTGCCTGGAGACAGGGCTGTGTCTCTGCTTTCTTTGGGTTACCAGGGATCAGGTTACCCGGCGTCGCTGGCACTATTCCTGCAGCTCTTTGGGCCAATGAAGCCATTATGACTGAAATGAATTATGGACTCAAGGTTTGCTGTAACCCAGCCCCTTCATTTGTTTCCCATCGCTCACTTTCCACTCTCCTTCTGGGCTGTACAGCTTTTTATTCTGATTTGGTCTCGTATTCTGTCATCCTGCCTGAGTTTAACCTTCCAAACAACACTGTCCACTTGTCCACAATGTGGTCCACACCCTTGCTCCCAAGCCGATGCAATGTTAAGGACAACCGGTAGAGTGTCCTCACGACTGGTACAGGCCAGAGATAATCATAAATGTCTTGATTTTATCTTTACTGTTGTCTGTCTTATGTGTGTAAGGTGACATTCAGTTTGTCCATTGACTGATAGATAAAGTATTTCGTACCGTACCGTATCTTTTCAAACTATATTGTACCGTATCACACTGTATCATATCATACTGTACTGTCTGCCATTGTGTCCCATCGTTTCATATGCCATTATATCGTATCCTGTCATTTGTTATCTGTGGTATCACCTGAATTTGCCTTCTTTGTTCAAAGATTCTGCGTTCAGTTTTGGACATGATGAAATTACATTAAATTCAAGGAGACCGAGTAGAGAGCAAATCAATTTAGAAATCTACACAGTATTATCAGAGAGAGAAAACTTTAAAGGTTCTGTATCTCCATTTCCTCATCTTTCTGCATTCGTGTACATCCGAGTATTATTTCAATGGTCACCTATTCGTTTTGAATAGGAGACCATATTAACTGCAGTGATATCATACCTCAGTCGAGAACATTCTAATCTCTGAGGTTTTCTGGCGTACTCTAGTACTGCATCAGCATAATAACCCAAAGATGATGGGTTAGTATTTTAAAACACCATTTAGGACAGAAGCAAACCTTGATGCAGACATGATCCCTCGTGTTTCATACCTGTCTGCAATGAGCCATCACCAGGCATAATAGTTCATTTTGAGAGACATTGAAATGTTGTCTAACAAACCAATCAGTGCATGTTGCATTCTCATTCACAATTAACTTTATTCAACAGTTAGCGGTGAAAAACGTTTCCGCAGCTGCAGCATCACTTCGCCAACACGATAAACAATGACGATGACTTTCTGTGTGTGCCGTTGCTGCTGTCGGTAAGTAAGAGCAAACAACTTTGTCCAGATTACTTCATGACACATAATTGAAAACACACACTCTGACAAAAGAATCTCAACACTCGGAACAACAAACAAAACAAGGGATATATCGTTGACATTTTGTGAACATCATCTTTCTCGTCATGCCAGCATGATGTCATGGCACAGGGAGAAATCTGAGCTCAGAAACATTGTACTGAAACACACAAGACACTTGTGGTGCCATGGCGCTGGCTGCCATTTTGTACCCTCAGTGCACGCCTGGTCGTATGATGCGGGTCCCGAGTACGGAGGTAGGGACTGTTTGTTTTTTTTGTCTGAGGTGCAACAAGTGCAGACGAACCGGAACATTCCTTGTCGAGCTGCAATTGTGATGATCTCTGATTTTATTTGCCCAAAGACAAATCTGAATTAGATCAAAATATCTTGGCTGTGCAAGGAAAACGACAGCAGCAACCTTTCAGCGACAGGTTAGCATCCCCTCATCAAAGCACGGATGCAGACACACACAACAACCAGCACTGATGCCCGGCCTGGTCTGATCAAGCGGTTGTAGAGCTGAGCTAAATATAGACTGTTTTTATATAAAGATTGTTGCATGTCTGAAGAACACAAAGACTTTTATGTCCTGCTGAGAAAGTCAGCTTGCTTCTGCTTTTCAACCCCCCCCCCCCCATCATTTCCCTTCCGGCAGCTCAGCGTGAGCCACATTCGACCACTAAGCTGCACAAACACACACACTCCAAAAAACAAACAAATACACTACCAGGTTTACACATCAGTAGGTTTAGGTTGCTTCTCAGTGAAGCAGTTAATATCAAGCCTGCATTTTTGTTTATTCTTATGTAATATCTTTTCTAAATAAATAAGCATTTATGCAGCCTGGTGGGTGAAATTTACTCCAATGACATTTCTGACATTCTCTGTAGATGCAAAATGAACTTTCAATATAGGAATTCACACAAAGCAAAACACTTGGGATGTAACTTATACTCCACACAACAGTTCAGTCAGCTGTTATCGGCTGTTGCTGGAGGTTTTTTTTAACATCAGCATGTTGACATGTTTTTCGCCACATTAAGGGAAACTCCACGCGAGGTCCAACTCACAAAGAAAATACTTATCTGTTCTTTCTTGTTTGATATTTTAGATTCTGGTTTGTTTTTATATAACGTCATTGTAGCAGCAGTTACTTTGCAGTGTCAGGATTAGTATTAGCAAAATAGTGCGTGTTAATGTTGTCGGTTACCTCAACAACACAGGAAACTGTGAGCATGTGGTTTATAGATCTACAAAGGTGTAAAGTATATGGGAGGTAGAAATACTGGCATGTTAAATAAAAAAGACAAACTGTGATGATAACATCATGTAAGAAAAACTGCAATTACAGATGCGTATGAAGTTAGTAGGAATAATGAAGAATATTATAATTACATCAAAAAATCCCATGAACGTTTTTTATTCCAGAGGATTACATTTTTTATCATTAGTATTTTGATATATTACTTATTGCTCTTTTCTTGTTGTACCTTTTACTTTGTAAAGCACTTTAGTGACATGACATTTTAAATATTGAATTTAATGATAGGTGTTTGTAAAAGATACATCTCAAAATGGCACCGGCAGCTGAAGTGGCACATTCGGTAAGGTTTTACTGAATTGTTAGTTTTATATCTCTTGGGGTCAGTTGAAGATAAGAATCACATTTTTTTTTTTATTATAGTACCTTGAAGAAAGGAGTGGGGGACTGAGATGTCACGGAATGACAGGGTCTGGATTTGTGTTTACACAGCGGCTTACAGCAGAGAAACACTGCAGCTCAATAGGTTCAGTCGAGCCAAATTCCAAATGAGGACAGCACATGACCAACAACTGAGCATCAGCACGGGTAGAATACAAGACGTGCTGTGTATGACACCGCTCGCTGAAGCTGTGTAAACACAGTGACCTCTACAGCCTTACATGGTAGTCCATGCTGATGTGTTCCTGCAACAGAGGCTGGTTATCACAACAGGAACCTGATCGAGCCATTTTATAGTGAAGAGGAAATGTGCTGCATCCCTTCAAACAACAGACATTGTTTAAACATCCACTTCTTACTGTGCGACAAATCACACACCCTCCTGCTCACGTGTGTGTGCGCACACTCACATTCTCATGTGCTCTCAAGGATCATTTCAGTCATTCTATTCACGCTTTTGTATTTGCATGACCCATCCTTCTCCTTGAGACACAAAGCCCAATTGTTGAACCATAACTGCCTCAGTCCTGGTTAACATGTCAGGCACGGGACTCAGAGAGAAGCACCCCCCCCCCCCCCCCCTTCCTCCAAGTGATGAGGTGTTTAATGAGGGGTTGCTGTGGAGACGGGCACGTAAAGACGTCAGCGGTGTTTCCCCCGATTTGCTCCTGACAACAAGTTGGCGCAACGCAGGAATTTTCCCTTTGTGTTGACAGTGTTAGCAATGGAACAAATGTGTTGCAGTCCCGGCGCTCTATTTTTATCACCAGTCAGGTCACCCAGTGACGAAGAGATGGGGCAGGCGACGAGACTGACGGCGGTCCCTGCCCTCCCTGTGCCCTCAGTCAGCGGCAGAACAAGAGGTATGCACTCGGAGCGCTCACATCACCAAATCCCAGTGAGTGAGTGAGTAAGTGACAGAAGCGTAGTATGAGGACAAGGAGTTAAGTAATGTGCGTGACGTCAGCAAAATGCTGGGCTTGGCAGACACAAAGGAGAAAGACGAAAATTCAACAGAGAAAGTGTTCGCACAAGGAAGTAGAACGGCAAAGCTACATGACAGGCATGCTTTCAGGACGTCACAAGTATCCTCACTTATCCAAACACAAAATGGCTTTGATAATCTTACTTTGTTTGTGCAGCAACTGCAGCAAAAACACACCTTTGGAGGTGGACGTCCTTCAACTCTTATAAACACACACAAATAACTACATAGCAGAGAAATTAGCTGTGTGACTGAGGGACAAGGTTTTGGAGCAGGTTGAGGGGTTTATCAGTAGAAATAATGAGATTCCACTCAGCGTCCTAATGATCTTCATAAGGAGACATTAAAGGCCAATAGCAAAAGCTTTGTTCCTCCTGGATGTCAAATGTTTCCTGCTGAAAGATGATTCCGAGGTTGGACATGAGACACAGGAGGGATGTTTTGGCAAAGTAAACAAGTGGGGCATCAAAATAATAAACAAGTTTCAGAAGATAGGTGAGGCTAAAGAATAAAAAAGTGCAGTTACATGGAAGGTGCAAGGTGCCATTTGCTACCATTGCAGCGAGCGTGTTGCAGAGAATTTAAACAGAACAGTGATGAAAGAAATGTCTCCAAGCCACGCAGATGCAAAAATGTTTCTCACAAGTTACTTCTGAATAAAACAATCCTTGCTCTAATGTCGTCATCTCTGTTTGAATCAGTCTGCACTGAATGTTGTTTTCAACACATTGCATCAGCAGGTAAAGATATAATGCATTATGTTCTAAATAACAAGCGAGACAACTATACTGTGCTAAATACTTCTGCTTTCCCCTGACTCATGTGTTTCTCGTGTGTGTGTGTGTGTGTGTGTGTGTTTGTGAGAGACATAATCAGGTTTACAGTCCTGACCTGCTAGTTTCTACATACCAGAGATAATTGTGTAAGCTTGACAGACTGAGGGAGGGAATGTAAATGTAAATTCTGGTCTTACACACACATGTATAAGAAGTTAGAGAGAAAGAATATATGTGTGTGTGTGTGTGTGTGTGTGTGTGTGTCTGTGTGTGTGTATATATATGTACACACAAGCTCACTGACTAAAATACACAAAGTTCACAGACGATCCCTTTACTGTGGCTAAAGAAGTCTGTAGGTGTGTGTGTGTGTGTGTGTGTGTGTGTGTGTGTATATGCAGTCTCTGAATGTGGAAAAAGCTTTGTCTTAAGCAGACTGCGCAGGGACAAAGCTTTTCATTCTGCTCCGAGCATCAAGGAGGATGAGGAGGTAACTTGAGAGCCGTGACCAGGCAGGAGAGAGGGGTCTGGGGATAAAGGAGACACGCACTGCTGTTCTGAACCAACCTTTGTTGGTTCGAGCTCCTGTCTCCATCAACCCGCACCTCCTCCTCCTCCTCCTCCTCCTCCTCCTCCTCCTCCTCCTCCTCCTCCTCCTCCTCCTTTCCTTGGCTTGGTTCTGGGCAGGTAAGCTGATATAGGAACCTTGGATTCAGTCCATTCTGTGTACAGCGAACAACTCACTGATTCATGACAAGAGGCAGCGAGAGAGAACAGGCCTTCAGTGAAGAAAAGACGACGGATGGAAACAAAATGAAGAATAAAATGAGACCTCTATGAGTCTCAGCAAGTTGAACAGCAGGACTCTCATTGAAACTAACCATTATACACATTTGGTGTAACTTTCGGTAACACTATAATTACCTCGAAAACACTTTTCAACTTTTCATGCTGAAACTATTAGTATGTAATAAGTTTCTGAAAACAGCTAGACAACATTATAAATGATCAAAGTACGCTGATAATATGAATAGAGCTCCCGGGTCATGTATACTCATATTGGAAGAAAAACTTTAGTGAGGTTGCTAATTACTTCCTGAAGGCTTGTTAGATGGGTTTCCTTCTATATTTTATATTATTATTATATCCAAATACCCAAATATCCTCTTATCATCAGTTAATTTCCAAGAAACTCATATTTCAGTATTTAAAGAAGATATTGTTGAAACCAAACCAGCAACTGTAATGTTTCTGTATCCATAGTGAATAACATGATTTTATCGCTGCTTTCAATCCAATGGCACTTATTGTATCTTAGTTTTAACATCTGCATGGGGTTTTGCTGGTGGCACAACACAGCATTACATGATACATCTGAAATACAGGATATAAGAGAAGAAGGAGGGAGAGCAGGTCCATCGTTTCATTAATTCCCATCATTGTTCACACCAGACTGGGCACAGCAGTGGACGCCTCTCTCATCCTCTTCCCTCTCCTCACTTCGTCCTTTTTGGAATCCATCAAATTCATTAATCATCTACATTTTCTCCGGCTCCTGAGTGACCATAAAGAACAACACACACGCATGCCCTGACCCATTAGAAGAGTGTTTGCACATTCTCCATGTGCCAAGTGCCATGAACACACAAGCACAGCAAGCTGCATGGTGACGGCCACAAAAGGCACATTACTGCACTCTGAGTCATCCCCTCCACCTCCGAGCTGCTGCCCCCATCTTCTGCACACCGTGCTTCTTTCCCTCTTTTCAGTCGTCTCCCTCCCACGATGTGTGGCCTATTAGATCCTCATTTAGAGAAAGGGAGGGAGAAATCACTGGCGGCTGTACACATATAATTTATTATACGTATATAATTTATTATATGTGTACAGCCGTGGCTACAGTTATAGAGTCATACTGCTGCTGGAACTCTTCCTGAACCCTGTTCTGTAGAAAATAGAGAAAAGTCAAAAAATCCACTGAACTATAATGAATCCTTGCAAACACTGCAGAGTCCAGCCTGTTTTCAGTGTCCTGTATTACTGCAGCCATATCTAATAATCAATAATCAAATGAACTATTCTGTTGTTTCCAAGTGGTTGTGGTAATTATTTGTGTTGATTAAGTTATTGTAGAGGACATGTCATTTTCAGAATAAGAGAAGGTGACAGACAGCTGTGCATGTCTATCATACTCTTCATGATTCACAATGAGCATCAAGGCTTTTGACGGTGGTGACGATATAAATATCAATCCCCCTTTTTTTTTCATCAAGATCCATTAAGTATTCTATGAAATAATCAATAAAATGGTTGAAAAACTCCCTAATTTACTGTTTAGTGTTAAAGAAAGTGAAAGAAAATATTGTTTCTTCTTATCAGGCGATGCCCCACCCATTCCCAAAATTCCATGGACATCGGTTGAGTAGTTACTGTGTAATTCTGCTAAATGACATACAAACAAGTGCAGAATGAAACCAAACCTCCTTGGCGCTGGAGGTCACTATGTGTTTGTGATCATTGCAAAGTATTTTTGGTGAGTTTTCTAGAAATGTATTAAACCCAAGTTAAGCACTAAAGGCCGAGCTGATGGCCTCACGTCTATTTCCACTCGGCTCTTCCACTCAGCGACTTTCACTATTGATGTCATGTGTTTGTCTACTGAGGTAAGACTTCAGTTGGCCCATTTCTCCGCACAACTGAGAGGCAGACACACACACACACGCACACACACACACCTCACGACGTGTCTGGTTCACACCAACACACACTGCACTCGTGCCGCAGCCAAACCAAACCCACCCTTTCAACCCTCACGCTGACACAATTGTCTGCTGTCGGCCTCTCTCTCACACACATAATCAAACAGAAACTACTTTCATGTCCTGGGGGCGATGAAGCTCTCCCAGTTTTTCTAAGAGATCGTTCAAGACGTCTGACTGTGCTCAAATATCTTAAATAGAGTGTGGCAGTCATCTCAATGTTTCCGAGGTTCCAGTCGCGTACACCACAGGCCTAACTAACTTATTCTGGTCTCTGTGAGTGTGTTTATCTCGCCCTGACCTCCCCTCACCTTGTTTCTGTGACATGAGAGGAAATTCTCTCGGCCCGGCTGGTACGAGCTCTCCACATGGTTACGTGGCACCGAATGCTGCTCAGCAGTTCCCAATTGGATTATTGCACAAAACCGTTTTCTTTTTCACCAGTGCTAATCGTTGGATTAGTATCATAAGGCCTCTTTTGCTGAGAACAAGAGAAAGAATGCAGCACCAGTAGAGGCTGTGTGCGCTGCTGCAACACAACAAACTAGAATTATTCTTTATTAGTTAACTTTAGTCTCATTTTGACATAATTTCCACCGGATATATTCAAATACTACTCTCAAAAAACATTGAAGTCAATGTAGGTCAGGAGCCGCAAGCTTTCAGGCGAACAGACAGGTTTTCTAAAGTGTTGTTTAAACAGTTTCTTGCTGACGAATTGAAATGAGAGCTTTCTCACGATCAGCCGGGGGAGTGACACTATATTTGTTATCTTATTTGATTGTTTTCATCTTTTTATCTTCATCTTATCATAGTAATAGAAGCAGATTTAATTAAACGTGTCTAACCGTCGGACCGATCATTTAGTTCACTCATCAGGGTCCACATTTTCCAGCTTCAACGGTTAGTATCAGTGTTTCCAATCTAAATGATTAAAATAATGAATAACTGCACTTTAAGAGACTCAGCTAATACTGTCCAGTGTCAATCATAATAAAGTCGGGGGGAAAAATTTACAGTTTCAACAAATTTTACCAACAATCTGGAAGTCCATGATAGTTTGGGTCATTTTAATATGATATGTTCTTTTCACGCAGTTTCTTCTCTTGTCCTCGCGTGCCCAGATTGCAGAAATCAAGATGATGTGGAGATCTTGTGATTATAAATAACAATTATGGTTAAAATGATCAGATCAATTTAAAATCCTGAAAGAATTATGAGCCAAAGTATCTCGACGCTCCTCCTACACTGGAAACCTCCGGGTCAGGTTGCATCTTTTTGTCTGGGTCTAGTATTTTGTTTCTTTTGTGTCTTATTAGATCCTTTCTGGATGTTTTGTGTCTGTTTGTATTAATTTTCTTAATCTGTCACGTTTGGGCCCCTGGAGGACTTCTGGTAAATCCGTTCAGTATGACAGATTTATGTTTACTCTGCATCTCTATGTGGTTATTTACTGTGCCTTTGTGGTAGCTTTGTGTCTCTAACTCTATTTGGATTGACCTCACAGCAAAATATATTGACAACCACACAGAGACACTCTGTCCCACGGGCCCCTGGATCCATCCCCTGCAGGCTCCTGACCATGATAAACTGCATTATCCTCCGATACGCAAGGAATCTTTATTCGTGCATTGTGTCCTGTATTTTATCTTCCCCCTTTGTTCTTTCATGACAACATTTTAAATTTCTATCTACTGTCCCACCTCTGCCTCTGATAAACATCCTGTCACTTTGCTACGGGGCAGCGGTGTGTGCTTTGAATAATCAAATGTCCTTGTGTGGCCCGAGCTTCGCTTGTAGCACAGTGCCAGCAGCCAGGAGACACCAGGCACGGTCAGTCATGCAAAGCTGTTCTGCTACCATGCAAATCAACACACACCCACACACCCACACACACCAACCCACACACACACACACACACACACACACACACACACACACACACACAGAGGGACTTTTGGGGAGCAGAACTGATACATGATGTTGTGAGTGTCCCTCCTTAGAAATAACCACAATTTCCTTTACAGAAGTTATTTTTTCTTTAGATTTCATATTTATAGTTTGGGTGTGAGGTTCAGAGTCTGCTGAGTTTGGTCACAGATCTCCGTTAACTTCACTCCGTCGGCACATGTCATGTTGGTTTGCTTCTATCTACACCTGCCACGCTCTCGCTAATTGAGTGGCATTTATTCATTGACCAACAAAGCTTTGGGGGTGATAAGCGCTGTGTGTTTGCCCGGTGGTGCTGGCACATACAGTACGGCAGGCTTTTCAATAATCTGAGCAGCTGCAGGAGGAAAACATCCCCCCCCCCCGTCACATCAGCTCAGCGGATGAAACTGTCTAGCTGTAGCATCTTCCCCTATTAACGAGGCCGAACGTGGAACTGTGTTGATTCCATATAAACAATACAACCTTCGCTCACACTGGGTCCTTATCTGCAAAATCAGGGCCAACTGTTTGCTTTACAGTTAGTGTGTGAGTGTGTGTGCGTGTGTGTTTGTGTATTTGTGTAGAATATAGGGGAGTGAGGTAAACAGGAGGTGGTGTGTATGATCCCATTCCCAGGGCCAAACTGCTTCTCCAGAGAGAGAGAGATAAAGAAACAGCCCCTTCCACAGCGGAGGTGGAAACAATGGCCAGGGCAGGGGCTCTCCTTCACAGCTGTGTGTTTGTGTGTCTGTGTGTGGGTGTGTGTCTGTGCGTGGGTGGGTGGTCCAAGTATTATTCATGTTGTGGGGACAAAAATAATCCACATAATGGAAATTATGAAAATTGAAGGTGAAGACGTGTTTATGTTTATGTCTGGGTTCGGTTTTGGGTTTAGGTTAAGGTTAGGGTTATGGTTAGGGTATGGGTAGGGTTAGGGCTAGGGATAGGGTTAGGGTTAGGGTTAGGGTTAGGGATAGGGTTAGGGTTAGGGTTATGGTTATGGTTATGGTTATGGTTATGGGTAGGGTTAGGGTTATGGATAGGGTTAGGGTTAGGGTAAGGTTAAGGTTAGATCAGGTTAAGGTTGAGTTTAGGGTTGTGTCAGTCTGTGTGTGTTTGTGTGTGTCTTCAATGCGACAGTTTCTTTATTAATTTTAGGGGCAAGTTGATAAGTAACTGGAACAGCATGTCAAACTAATATCCTCAGTTATAGATTTAAATGAATGAACAGCCGTGTGCTTCCTGTGTATCCGCCGCTGGAGGTGACACAGCAGCTGACTGGGTGTTCAAACTGTGTCGCAACTCATTAGTCTGCAGACATGTTCGTCAATCCAGCAACGTGACCTCAGACAGCATCATTGGGACTCAACTGGTTCTCACTCGTCTTTAAACGCAAACACACACTCGCACAAACACTCCCTGTGACGTCTGCCCACGCCGCTGTGCATCCAAGTCGTGACGAAATACGAGTTGCTGGTGTTGAGAGAATAGAAGCCGACACACCTTTTTTGGAAAGTAAAACCTGACCATGCAGCACGTTGGCTGTACTCCTCCGTAGCTGCTTGACTGACACTGTAGTCTCATCTTCATTGGAAAACATGAATCATTATAGCGGCGGTGACCACTGGACAAATGTGAACACAGGATTGCTGACTCATTGCTAAAGTATACATCCTGGCTCGTCGTACACTTCGGGTTAGAGGTGATATTCAATCGTTGATTATAATCATTTTTCTTCCCTCAGTTGATGTGAAGAAAAAGTGACACTGACAGGGAAGAGGTGGATAGAAATTGTGAATAACTGCAAAGAGAGGAAAGTAGATTAACAGGAGGAAGAGGAGGCCGAGCGTGAGAAGAAGGTGACGATAAGGCAGGCGGCAGGAACCGGAGATGAGCGGATAAGGAGAGAGGGGAGGACAGGATCTACAGAGAGGGAACGGCACGAGAGAAGGAAGAGGAGGAAGTTGTTCTCCTGGCGACGCTGAGAGGAAACAGATGTCATCGTGGAGGAGAGGAGAGGAGAGGAAGAAACAGGAAAATAACCACATGCAAAGAAACAAAACGAGAGGAACGGAACGGAACATAAAGGAGTGGATTGGAAAGGAGAGGAAAGAAATGGAATGGAAAGGAAAGGAAGGGAACATGAGGAAAGGAGAGGAACAGGAAGGATAGGAAGGGAAAGGAAAGGAAAGAAACGGAATGGAACGAAAAGGAAAGGAAAGGAAAATAAAGGAAAGGAAAGGAAAGGAAAGGAAAGGAAAGGAAAGGAAAGGAAAGGAAAGGAACCAAACCAAATGGAATGGAATGGAAAAGAAAGGCATTCTCAAATGCCAAAATGAAAATGAAATGAGCATATTGGTGGGGTGAACAAGGATGTAAAGTGTAGAAAGGAAATAATGACAGAGGGAAAAGAGAAGGGGGTCAGTAAAACAGTGAAAACATCAGAGATGCATCACACTCACGGTTTCTAGGCCAAACTATTAGTTCTTGTTCCACAGGAGGGGGAGACGGGTTTGTGCTACACATGGAGACGTGCCGGCTAAATGAGATTTTGGCAAACGTGATTGCGCGGTACAGAGCCAAGCCAGGCTTTATTGAGGCTTGGGAAGAGTGGAGTCCAGATATTGGTGGGTTTACTGGCCTGAGAGCCTGGGGGTGGTGGGGGTAGTGGGGAGGGGGTAGTTTAATGCTCAGATCACAAGACTATTGGCCGAACCTGTCGAAGGGCCACTAACTCCAGGATGTTGTTGGAAAGGTTGGGTGCGCTCCTCCGCAGAGAAGTGAATGGAAAAACGTGTCAATGGAACACAAGGAGGGAGCCTGTGAATAAACAGAGCCGGTGACTCACCCTTTCTGGGATGGGAGAGATGACCGTGGGCGGGGGTGTGGGGTACTTCACTGCCCCTCTAAACACACCAATGTGGGCATTCATGCATGCACACAGTCCAACGCATGTTGCACTCAGTTGAGCAGAGCAGGACAAGCTGTCTATTGTCCAGCTCTCCCACCTAAATCTGTGGCTCCGAGCAGGGCAGGAGTTTTGGGTTTAGGGGATTTTGGAAGATTTGTGAATGTGTGTTTGTGTGTGTGTGTGTGTGTGTGTGTGTGTGTGTGTGTGTGTTTGTGTGTGTGTGTGTGTTACGGCGCCAACTGGAGTAGAAAAAGATCAGGTTGTTTTTGTTTGTGGGATGAAGTTATTCTGAGATGAAAAATAAAAGATATAGGGAAGGATGAAGAATAATTTGTCTTTAGTTTAATCACTTAAAATGTATATTGAAACTAGTGTTAACATATATATATATTTGCTAAATGGTGGGATATGTGTGTAAATTAATTAATTCTGGATCATCTCGCTCTAGTGTTTCAGTTAGAACTACAGAGTGCATCTGACTAAAATAATTCAACTCATAACACATTACAGAGGCGACGGTGGCTCAGGAGTTAGAGCGGGTCATCCACTAACCAGAAGGTCGGTGTTTCAATCCCCGGCTCCTTCATTCCACATTCCAAAGTGTCCTTGGCCAGGACACTTAACACAAACATTCCCTCTGACGCCTGTGCCTGCGGTGTGTGTGTGCGTGAAGTGTAATAAAGAAAGTCCTGTACATAGAAACAAGACTAGAAAAGCGCATAATTTCCCCAGAATTCAGCTTTCTCTCTAATTTAAAGCGGTGCAATGACTGTCCTGTGGCTAGGAGAGAGAATAACACTGTTGGAAGCAGAGAGGTAAATTCAAAATAAAAATAAAGCTAATTTCATTTCTAAATTTGATTCAGTGGAGCAGGAACCACAGACTGGTTCCCAGTGTATATTTAAAATTCTGCTGTGGAATCAACATTCCTCTCTGTCTAAAAATACAGACAACGTTAGATGGGTGTTGATGCAGTAGAATAAATGATACAGGTTAAGGTTGGTTATCAGAGTGTGAGCGTCCAGCTGTGTCGCACTGTCAGTTTTATCTTTTGAAACCCGACTGCAACTGAAAATGGCTGAAGTTGAACCTGTCCCTCACAGAACTGCATCAGCATCCCGATCTTTACTGTGCGGTCAAAGATTCTGGACCTGACCCAAAACATAATCGCTCCGTAGATCCTGATGTCAAAAGTTTTATGAAAGTCATGGAGAGGTGACTGGTGTTTACAGAATGTGTCGTGACGTATGAGTTGCTGTTCTTATTAGTCATGGATAAGAGCTTCACGGGATCTTATCATTGTCATCGTTTTAAAGGTGTAATGGACTGATCCACAAACAGCCATTAAATGCAATTAAAACGTTTGACCCACATTGAGGAGTGACTGTGTCTCTATTGTGCTTTTTGCTTTGGAGTAAATGTCCAAAAGTGGTCTTTTCCCATTTGATTGAATGTACTGCAATGTGATAAACTATGGACTTGTTTTTTACAGCAATGAAGCAACTAAAAAGGTTTTTAACAAAATAATTAACAGTGTTATTTGAAAAACAGCTGCATGGACTGTTGAGTCACATGTTACTGACGTGGCTGATAAAGCTTTGTCTTAAAATGAATCTGAACATGTGGTTGAGGCTTTTTTAAGGGTGATCAGTCAAAAACAATATCACGACTTCCAACATCCACCTGTCTTACAGTAAATACAATGTGAAGTTCTGTTTTTGACGTTTTTGTCAAGTGAAAACAAGAAAAGAGGAAGAGTGAAGTGAAGTGAACATGCAGGGACACGCATGGTGCCGTTTAGACTTTGATGAGTGTGAGCTGGAGAGGAGATTCATTTTGTAGATTCCCTTACTATATATCTCACTTTTTATGTTTACGTTACTTAATTTATGGGGTTCATTTGTGTGTTTGTAAGAAAGATGACACAAGAAAAACAAACTAAATGCATTTTCTAGAGACGTGGTGGTTGAATGCAGTATGAGTCGAGGAAGAACCCATTAAAAGCTGGTGTGGATCCAGCAATGTTTTAATGTATTCCCCCAGGCAACAATTCCTGAAGAATCTCGTTTAGATCGGTAATGCATGTAATATAAGTGATGTTTAGCAAGGGCGGAGTGATGTGTTGTAATGATGTGAACTGGGGGAGTTGAGTTGTCCCATGTTGTGGATTCGGACATTAAACATGGATGGATTCACACGGTGCTCTTGCTTTAGCCACAGCCCTGGAGTGAGCTTTTGTTAAGGCTAGAGGAGGAGAAGCCTGCTTCACAGTAAGAAACACCTCTAACTTGTTCCAACCACATTTGTTTCCATTGTATGGAACTCCACAGCTCCCGATCCCAGCCTCGCCCACCACTGTACAGTGCAACCGACACTCTGCAGCGATCCAGCCACAGACTCACAGCCCTGCAGAATTTGCTTATCGCGCTTGATTAAAACCAAATTCATGTCAGGGAACGACTTGCGTGAGGGGAGAAAACAAAGAGCGGCATGCACATGAAAACAGATTAGCAAAGGGGCAGGAGAGAGAGCTACCGGTATTTCCTGGAAGATTTGCAGTTGTGGAGAGTTTCACAAAGCAGCTCAGAGCAGGCTGTGGAAATCTGCACATCTAACACCTGCAAACCCTCTGCACATGTCGTATACCGTGTGAGCACGGAACCTCACACCGTCACTGTGCAGCTTTGGATGAATGATGGTTGACACTTCTCAAATAAAGACAATATTCCCCATATCACTCATTGCTTCCTGTTGTAAAGAGGATGTCACTGCTTCTCTGCCCTCACTGAACCCTGCGCGTACTTGTTTTGAAGGTTTTTCATTTTTCGATACGTTTGTTTGACGCCAGCGTTCCCACAGGTCATTCACTCGTTCCACCTGCAACCTTCAGAGGAACTCACATGAAGTCTCTGAGGTTTGGGCGGCAAACAGGGACCCTACTTGTGTTTTACACTTTGAAACGATGGAACTCACAGAGGAGAGGATGAAAATCGTTTTGTAATGATATAAAAACTGTTTTATGCAGACTTCAAACATAAACTCAAGGCAGAATTTCAGAAAAGTTTCCAAAAAACGTATATGATGCGGTCCATTGGAGAGATTAGAGGCCCGGGTAATACAAGCATGTAAATTGACAGCTACAGAGAGTAAAGACATCAATGAAGCGTTCAGCAGGGAGACTAAATTTGGCACGATGTGTTCTTTTGGCGTGAAATGCAAAACCGCTGCAGTTGCACTGCTGAGAGGCGAAAGGGACTTTTGACATCACCATGTCAGAAAGGTCACAGACTTTGAGGACTTTGTCTTCTGACAGAGAGAAGCACTGAGCAGGTATATTATATTTTAATGCTGATCCCGTCTGATCTCAGCAACAGGCGTCATATTAAGAGTCTGTTTTACTGAATATTAAAGTGAAGGTTCCCTTCTAAGTGGAGCTGTTTGTTTAACTGCATCCAACCAAAGAGTATAAATAAAGATGGGCGACGTGTCTCCAGTTCTTCCCACTGCGCAGAAATGAAGCCAAAATATCCAGGATATGAACACCGCCATCTTCCACATTTGAATACAGCGGTATTGAGGTTCCATTGATTCACACACTCGACCAATCAGGAGTCAGTCTCATCTTTCAATGGTGACGTTTCACCTTGTTTGTTTACCAACGATTAACAAATTAAAACTTGGAATTGGAAAAAAAATAACACTTGAACGTACATCAGCATAATAAGAACGTGACTCAAAATGACGGAAAACATCTTTCAAAAATATTAAGTGTAATTTGATTGTTTTAGTTACGCCAATACACTGACACGGAGGAGGCGGGATTTATGACAAACGCTGAGGCCAGCCACCAGTTGGCGATCCAGATGCCTTGGTTTCACTTTTGAACCGCCACCATGTCGTCCATTTTTATATACAGTTTATAAACAGGGGAAACTGTGAAAATCCCACAGACATAAGGCCTCTATACCAAATTCACCATAGAAAGCTAAGTTGGCAAACTGGCAGGTTTGAACCAAGAACATTTTTTGCTTTGAGGGGACATGTGCCAACCACTGAGCCACCATGCCATGTTGAGAAATGAAATAAAGTCAAAACAAATGTAACCTGCTGCCGTTATTGACAAGTATCTCTTCAGTTTAAACTGCTGGACACGTTTTGCTGGTGGATCAAACTGAGCGTGTCCCCGAGCCGATCAAACATCTCTGTGTAAGTCCGCTGTGCTCAGGACGTGGCGAAACAAAAGCCTAATTGAACTCCTCCAACTGTGTGAGCCAGACATGCTAATTGCTATAATTAGAGCCGGAGCACAAAAATGTGACATTTTGTACATTTCCTACGAGTCCGTCGCAGCTCTTTGTCCGGCCTGCGTGATGAAGCCCTTTCCTTTAGTTGCGAGAGCAGCAGAGTGTCAACAAAGGTTTGGGTGGAACACTGGGACACAACAACAGAAAGTGGAAGAGACGGAAAACAACTTTTAACTGCTCATGCGAGAAAAAGCTTTGACACAGATGTGAACGTCTGGCAGGAGGGACTCGAACCTGCACACCTGGAGAGAGCATATCATCTTTTACCTGACGGGCCACTCTCACACACACACACACACAATCACAAAATCACACACTTCCTACCTTGGTGTCAACAATGGAGCAGGCGATTTGTTTGACATAGGCCAGGTCGGAGGTTTGAGGCATCAGGACAGATTCTCTGGTCAGGCCGATCTGGATGATGAAGGACACCCCCGCTGGAGTGGGAGGCCCTGAGGGCATCGCAGCCCCACCAGGACCCTGCCATGCTGTCAGCTCCATCACAGGAAATCCTCCCTGAGGGGGAATCGAGGGCATGGGCATGGGGGTCTGATGTATCATGGCTGGGCCTGGTGGCGAGGAGCCCCCTGGAGGAAAGAAGACCTGGGCCATGGCCCCCGAGGGCATACATGGGCTCGCGTTAGCCATTCAGGGTCCTGTCCGCTGGCGGCCTCTCAGCACACACTCTCACAAACACGCCCAGCTGGAGTTCCCAGAGAGCCCACACTCATTCAAACTGTCTCAGTGGAGGAGAGAGGGGCACACACACTGAAACATGAAGACACACACACACACACACACACACACACACACACAAACACTGAGTAGAGTCCTGGTTCCTCTGTGTCCTGTGTCCACCCCCTCCCAGTGGATTAAGGAAGAAATCCTTATCCAGGAAGCGGTGTCTTTTCCTCCTCTGTCGCTCTCTCTCTCTCTCTCTTTCTCGTTGTCAGACCTCTGTTACTGCCCAGGCATGACAGGCATGAGCAGAGTGTGTGTGAGACTCGAGAGAAAACACACACTGAGGGAGAAAAACCAACCCTCCTGCTGCTCGTCCTCCCCCACCTCCTTCCCTCTCCTTCCCTCCTCGTCCAGAAGAAGCCGCTCTGCAGAGGAGAAAGTCCAAATGTATGACTGTGGAACTCCCCGGGGCGTGGGAGAGAACACAAAAACAAATGGCAAACTTTTGTTGTGCTCTTCCCCCGCCGGCTAAGTTACAAAATGGCCTCCTTAAACAGGAAATTGTGAGAAAGAAGGAGAGCAAGAAGCTGCACTCCTTTTTTTTTTCTTTACGAGTCTTGCCCTGTTTCAGTTTCAGCCCCAGTTCAGTGTTTTCTGTGAAAAAGCCCAGAGAGAGAGAGAGAGAGAGAGAGAGAGAGAGAGAGCTGTGTGAGGGTACCTCCCTCTCCCCCTCCCTCCCGCCCTCTCAGCTACACAGCCAAGGAGGAAGTGAAATGACTGACACGGCCTGGAGCCAACAGGCGCTCAGAAAATACCGCCTCCCTGTGACTCCCTTCACTCCCAAACTTCCCCCTCCTCCCTTTTCTCTCTCTCTCGGTCTCTCTTCCTTGCTTTGGGGTTATTGGTCTTGTTTGCTCCCTCCCAGAGAAGAGGCCAGCTCAGATCCTCTTACACTGCCGGAGGCGGGCAGCTCCACACTGAACACAGGAACCCTCCCATCTCCTCCTCATCTTCCCTCTCACTACTTTCTGTCCCTGTGTCTGTGAAGCTGGATTTCCTGCCTTGTTTTGAGTCTGTGGCACCTTTTTGCTTCCATTCTGCAGATCAAGGTCACATGTATCGCAGGGTTCATTTTGTAGAAGGGTGACGGAAGGTTTTAGTAAAATTACGAACTTTCTGGAAATACTTTGGATGTATATATTTTTTGGGGTAGAATTGTACTTTTCTTAAAGGTCCAGTGTGTAAAACGGATCTATTGGCAGAAATTAAACTACATGTTAACAGTAACCCAGACAAACCAAACACCATTTGAGTTTGTATGACGGCACAAGTTCGGGGGTTTGAGGGTGAGGTGAGGGCTATTCAGCTGCCACATGCAACTTCACCACTAGATTGTAGTTTAAACTGGAGATTAAAAGAACCACAATCAAAACAGTAGAAATATATGAAGTAACACAAAATTAAACAAAACATATGTCAAACATGCATACAATTTGTGTTAAAATGAGTTTTAAGTAGAGATTTAAAGGTTCAGTGTTCAGAATTGAGTGGCATCTAGTGGTAAAGTTGCATGTTGCAGCTGAATACCCCTCACCTCACCCTCCCCTTCCTAACATGAAAGGGAACCTGTGGAAGCCTGCAGTTGTCATAAAAACTCAAAAGATGTTTAGTTTGTCCAGTCTGGGCTTCTGTAAAAAATATGGTGGCCTTTGTAGAGGACCAGCTCCTGGTGTAAATGTAAAGTATTTAAACGTAATGGGGACATTCAAGGGTAAAGGAATCAACAAGTTGTACATTTTCTATGAAACAAACTTGTGAAAACATCACTAGGATTATTTTATTTTCAATTTCTGCCAAAAGATCCCTTTCACCTAAATCTTACACTGAACCTTTAAAAGACACTAAGCATGTTGTCGTCTCATGTCATTGGTCAAACTGTTCCGCTGTTTCTTGATCTGGGAATAACCAGCAAAGGCTCATCAACAGATCTAAGAAAACATAAGGAACAAAGATCTCCTTTTCTAGAGATGAAGAGAAAAGATAGAGGTAATATTGACACTTACCAACCAGATGAAGTTCATCCTCTTCGGCTTATTCTCTTCCTGGCACTATTTTATTGGGATTTTTTCCGTGATGCAGTCTTAAAATGTTAGATTCATTAAACCAAATTCACTTCAGGCAGCAGGAGTTACGGCAACTGTGATGTGAAATGAGTTCCTACTTTCCACCACAGGAGGGAACTGTTTGTTAAAGTCTCATACAGTGGAGATGTAGTCATGGGGCTACTGTTTTGATTTAAATAGGAGATTTGATCTAATATTACCAAAAAAAACATAACCACAGGTAACATATGTAGTTTGATGAAATCAAAATGCTCCATTAATGAGGAAACATTAAGAGACGAGATGTACAATGTTAAAACACACACACACGTGGATCACAAAGTTCTTTATGTATCGAAGCTAAAATATCTAAATATAATATCTTAACTCTGTCCGATGAAGAATACCATTGGATTTGGCTAAAAGACCCTGAGCAATATAGCAAGTACACTATGAATAACAGATTTTTAAAAATTGTTTAATGTTATCCTTTGCTCTGGAGATTTCCACTGTCCCAATGTGACCATAGCAATGTCTTCTGGTTTTGAAGGGGTGAATGTGCAGTGTTTTCTGGGACAATAAACTACCCAGCTAACTACGGAGTTGCATTATGGGAAGTCTAGGTATAGAGCTTAATGTGTTTTTAATAGGCTAAGACGGCTTCCATCTTTTGAAAGTTCTCATATTCTTCCTAGACATGTAATACGAAATAGGAAGAGAACCTGTTACTGAGGCTGTGGTCCTACGAAATTTATTTTTTGTGAGAGGATAAACTCTTGAGTTGAAAGCATAACCAGCCGAGGGGTAGGACGACTGAAGCTTGTGGGTTATGTAAGTTAGTTCCTAATGTTTTATTTGAATAGCTGACGCAGGCCCTGAAGACACGAGCCAAACAGAGAAGAAACCCAAACGTCTTTGTGTATTTCATTAGTCTAATGTGAGAGGTGAATCCTACATGCTTCTGGTTGTAGATGCAGGCTTGTTGAACCCAGAGGAAAGAAAAAAGACACAGAACTCCGAAGTCACTGTACAAAAATCTTCATTTTTTTTGTTTTGTTTTTCTTCCTTAATGACATACAACAAGGGACCCGTAAACAAAAAGAGAAAATTCATTTGATACAAGCTAGAATGCAGTTCAAAAATATATAGTAAAACAAAATTAATAAAAAGCAGGTCTCTTATCCCTTGTAGTTAGAGGAAATAGTTTGAATACAGCTTAATATGATGTACAAAATATCACACAGTGATAAATTGCTATTAAAAAAATAAAAACACAAAGAAATGAGAGTCCTTTACCTTGGCCTCTGACTGGTAACAGATTTTTTTTTTTGTACTTATTTTCTTTCTTTTTTTTTTTGAGTTTTTAATGTTTTGCTTTTTTACAAGTTATACATTGCCATTATCAATCACAAGCAAGTTCTATGCCTAGCAAGGAAGAATGGTTCACTTATGATACTACAGTATTCTTACATCTTAATAATCATATTCATAACCAAAGAAAAGAAATGCAAGAAGGAAAACAAGGAAATGATGGACATTTACAGCACATGATGGTGTCTTTAGTCATCGCTCTCCACCTAACGCTTTGATTTCTTTTTCCTTTTTTTTTATTCTGATGTGTCAAACTGATTTGTCCTGATTCTACGAGAGGGGACACGGTAGCTCATCAGCAACTCTCAGCATCAAAACACGGCGTCACAGCAGCTTCCACACTTAATCTCAAGATTCAATTTGAGATACCTCCACAACATTATCTCCGCACCCTGTCTGTGTCGATAGCACAAGCATCCACCATTAGATGTAGTGCAACATGGAGCCAAGCAGGAAATTAATGGGATGGGAGGACGTTCCGATGCACAGCGGCTGAACAATAACGGAGCTGCACCTGCGTGCTCTCTTTGACAGAAAGTTGAAATAAACATCAACTGCCCTGTTCGGAGACTAAACAGCAACCTCAACTCTACATGCTAGTGTCCCCAGTGATCCCAAGTGTTTCCCCTCTAGGCTACATTGAATTGAACACTTAGGATCTGACATCAGACCCCCAGCGTGACCCTGTTATCTTGAGGAGGAGGAGGAGGAGGAGGAGGAGGAGGAGGAGGGGGAGGAGGAGGAGGAGGAGGAGGAGGGTTTCTGCTTTGACGACCGCTTTAACACCAGATTGTATCAGTCCTCTTGAGGTAACAGATTAACACGACCATTCAAAGTAATGTGAAGTCAGTTCAGGCCTTTAAGGGGAAATGTTTACACAAGTCAAACAAACGTGTGTCCTGCAGTTGTCAGAATAAATGCAGGACAAGGAGAAAGTTTCTCCACTTGAACCAAGTGTTCTCCACACATCTTAGATAAATTCTTTTTTTTTCCTGTCTTTGAGTGGCTGAATTGAAATAGGACTTCCATCTTTTCTTTTCGCTCCTGTCTTTCTTTTTTTTTTTTTAGGAGCCACTTCTCCCAGCGTGCCTCATCAGAAAGAGAGACCCACTTTACGCCTTCGGCTCTCTGGGCAACGTGCTACTGTGCAACTGATGCACGTCAAACTAGAGGAGGGAACCACAACACCTGAACCAGGGGCGGAGCTTCTTTCCTTCTGAAAAAGCCTGAATAAATACACGTCTACATGCCGACCAACTGGCACAAAACGTTGTGATGAAATAAAATAAAAAAGACGACATGAACAGCTCTCACCTGAGGAAACCGTTTCAGTTCACATGGTCCTCGCTGTGATATAAGAATCAGCAGCTCTGTACACTCCTCAGGCCTGAGCCCATCGTTCGACATTAGTCCCGCCCCTCTAACCTTTACAGTGACCGTTAGTTCTGAAATGTGACGGCAGTCAGTGAAGTGATGAAAGAGAAAAACCACGGACGTCTAGAGCCCGATGAGTGAGAAACTCTGTCTCTCTTTTTGCACACACGCACAAAAACAGGTCCCTGATTCTGACTCGAGACTGACGAGGTCTTTCGTAGCACCGAGATTTAACTAGTGCACGCACGAACACACAAACACACACACACACACACACACTCACACTCTTCTGTACAGTAAAAAGCTCAGAACGACACAATCTGCGTATTTTGTCGCGAGCATACAAACCGCTATCAAACCCCTGCAGATTACAGACTTGAACTTTGCCCTCATGATGTTGAATCTGTAGAAATGGGCCATGATTGTGTAAATATGTACATTTAGTTTGTACATTAGAGTTTACATTCTGTCCCTCACTCTCTCACACACACACACACACACACAGTCAGAGGCAGAATCATCGGGACACGTTTATACTCAGACATACAATAGGACTTGGTGTCTTGGAGATAAGGTTTAAATTAAAGCTATCTGTTCCTCACTGGTTAGTGACTGTCTAGTGCCTCCTCGGATCACACACACACACCACTAAGTTAAACATTCTCCAACCCCAAATACAACACCACACACACAAACACACACACACACTTCTCCTGGAGTCTTTGGAATGTAATACATTGGATTCCCAGTGCAGAGGTTAGTTGGAGGTTTTCTGCCGACATTGGGAACAGTCACTGTTTTTAAACCAAGCCTGCAAACAGTATGTGTGTTAGAATAAACCAATATTTCAGAAGAAAAAAGAAGTATGAAATGAAATGCAACGTTGCAGTTGTGCGTTGTGTCGTGTTGTGCAGAGCAGGTGTGTTCCTCTGTGATTCTCTATGACATGTATCAGCAGTTCAAGCACACAGACAATCGCGCACAGTGTTTTGCAATAACCACTGGCACACTGCAAAACAAAAGAAAGAAGAGCTTAACACTGTAGTGTAGAAAAGTGTCACTCCAGACAGGATTATTGGAAAACGGAGCAGTTAAAGTTATAAAAAAGAAGTGTGATTAGTATTACAAGAAGTCACTGAGGCGTCAGAGGACAGTGAGGAATCGAGGGGAGGTGGCGCCCTGTGTCAGTGACCCAGCCGCTGGGCTGCAGGACAAGTGTGCGTGCGTGCGTCTGTAAGCAGGTGAATTTTGTCCACTGTAGTCTTCAGTCTGTTTTGGCCCCGTTGTAGTTGTAGGACTCTACGGGCAGAAAAAAAAGGTAAATCAAGTTAAACTGACACAAACAAAAAAAAAACATATATAGTGAAACATTTATGAGTTAGCGATTGAGAGTAGAGGGATCCAACAAGAAAGAACACCTTTGTTTTTTTTGTTAATACCTCTGCCAATGACAGCAGTACTGTCAGACAAAGATCTTGGCAAGTGCATCCGCGCCGGCGCTGGCGATGAACGGCTGGGAAGAGTGGAAGGCCACGTCGTGAATGGCCTCGTCGTGCTTCTTCCTGTGGGCTGTGATCTCCTGCACGCACGTCCTGTTGTCCAGCATCCACAGGCGCACCGAGCAGTCGTGGCCTGCAGGGGGCGGAGAGAGGGAGGAAGCAAAGACAGAAACCAAGTTATGGAGGGGCAAAGATCACTGTTGAGCACAAAGGAAAGGATTCCTTTATATTGTTTTTCAAAATAGACTTTATTCACAGCTAATTGTGCATTGTGTTAAACTGCAACTTTAAGTGTTGATTTTAATTATTATGGTTTAAATAACCTTGTACCAAAAGACAATTTCTATTTAAAGTATTTATTTTTTGAAACAGATATAACCTCTGCAAATTCCCACTTGTATACAGAAAAACAAAAAGCATTGGTACAAAAATGTCGTTGGGTAATATAATATTATATGAAAACAGAATTTCTTTACTGCTGTTTACAACACGGTGGGAATGACATATAATTGACAGTATTATGTACTCACTGCCAGAGATGAGGTAAGTGCCTTTAGGGTCTGTAGTGAGACAGGTGACCGCATCCAGGTGAGCCACCATTGAGTGGACAACTTTACCTGTGCAAACACACAAAGTCATCATTAAGATGGATTCCCGTCCCAGATTAAAATACGTCTACAAAGGGAATCGAACAGACGACCAGTGGAAATCAAGCAGCTGCTGCACACACCTGACTTGTTGTCTAGGAAGCGGATGGTTCGGTTCTCGTGTGCGGTGATGGAGACGGGCTCGGAGGGGTGACTGACCACTCGGTTGATCAGTTCGCTGCCTGCAGAAGACAAAACAATCACCCTTTAATCAAATGTGTTATGCAGTCCATTGAATTCAGTCAATTAATTATTATTATTATTTTGCCAGAAGAGCCCCGACATTTTGGAAATCACTGCCCACTGAACTCAAGACCGCCAAATTCTCCAGCTTCTTTTAAATCTCTTCTAAGATCTTTTCGTTCTTACAAAACGCTTCAACAGATGATTGACATTGACTCTTAACACCAACTAATCTTAATCATTCAGTTATATGAATCTATTTCATTGTTCGTCTTTATTTGCAGGCTACATTATTTTATTCTCAGTTTCTTTCCTCTTTGAGACAATGTTAAGAAAAGTGCTATTTGAGTAAAGTTCATTATCATTATAATTTGGTCTCATTCTGTAAAGTCGACTGATACAAACGAGTTATCGGGTTCAGAACATACCATCCTTGGTCTGTGTCTCTAGAGAGGAGATGCTCTGCTCCGTGTTGAGGTCGTAGAGCATCGTCTCCCCACCGTCGAATGACGCCACCACCTGGTTGGGGTCAGTAACCACGAAGGCCACTGAGGTTGGTGTTCCGTGCTCTGGAAGAAAACAGCAGAGGATAAAATGTTTGTTTTATGGACACAATAGGAAAGGTCAAACGTGAATCCACACACTGAGCGCAGATGTCCACCTCTTTCCTTGTTGAAGACAGACAGGCAGGGAGCCGAGTTCTGAGGGTCCCAGATGCGAATGGTGCCATCGGCCGAGCACGAGGCAAGACGATGGTGAACCGCTGAGTGAGTCAGACCCCATACGCTGTCTTCATGACCGGCTAGCACACTGCTCTCGATGCCGGGATCTGGATGCACAAATCAAAAACAAAAAAAATATTATTAATAGGGATGTTATCGTTACTTGATGGTTGCAATATATTCAGTTGGCAACGACTGACCATAGTTATCATAGGGATCCACATTGAGGTCGGGCATCTTCCAACACCTGACGGTTCCATCTAGACCTCCGCTGTAGCAGGATTCCCCATCCTCACCCATGGTCAGTGACAAAACTGCTCCACTGCAAAAACGAGCAAGGCATCAGTGGTTACACTGCATCTGTGTGTGTCTGTGACCGGTTCGAGCACAAGGTGTGAATCTGTGTTTGTGTGTCGGACTCACCTGTGCGCTCTGAACGTGTAGATGGGCTCAACGTCTAAAGCTGCGTTCCTGTGGAAGGACACAGACTTTTTCAACTGTGCTTCTCAGTTTTATTCACTTATACATTTGTGCATCCTGCTATTAAATTCCTCATTCTCCAGTTTCCCTGTGGTTCTTTGTGGGTTCTTACTTTTTAGAGTGCATGGCCTTGTTGAGGTTCCACAGTTTTAGTGTTCCGTCCTCGGAGGCAGTGAGCAGCACCGCCTGGCTGGGGTGAAAGGTCAAAGCGCGGATGGCGTCAAAGTGGCTGCGTAGTGTGAAACGAGGGTTCCACGTCTTCTTGAACTCCTCTCTGTTGTCCTGCATCTGAATCGTAAAAAAACAACAATCATAAACAATTCGGATTGTGCTTATGTAGTCTCGATTAAATGTGTAGCTTGACTATAATAACTTGTATAATTACATCCATGGAGAGATCGTTGTCATTGGCCACAGTGAGATCCGCCAGTTCACCAAGGTTCATGTCTCCTCCCCCAACAGCGTCCATGATGAAGACGTCAGAGGAAAAACCCAGGGCGCCACCTGGAGGTTAGAGGTGGAAAAGCATAAAATACCACAGCATCTTGACAAAGTGTCAGGACCCCGTAAATTAAAAAGTCTAACTGCTGCGTTCCTCCCACACTGTGAACCAAAGGCAATATTTATAATTAAGATAGAACGTGTAAGCTACTCTCATGCATTGTAGGACACAGGTGAGACTGAAGGAGAAGACTTGGGTGAGGATGGACTATCATTTGCTATGGGACATATGTGGGGAAGTCTTACCTTCTCCAGGGCGAGCCTGTCCCGATACAGAGGGGGGCGGGGCAGGTTTAGGGGGGAAGTCCGACATCATGCCTTGTAACTTGTTCCTGCGGTTCTCTGAACCCGGCAAGAGGAGAGAGACACAAAACATCCAGTCATGCAGAGAGGCGGAGGAAGAGTGGAGAGGCCGACAGATGAGACACAGACGAATGTAGACGGAGGAGAGAAGGTAGACTTCATTCTTTAAATACATGACACACAAATAAAATCGTACAGCTTCTTTTCTTTCTAAAGGGTTGAAATCAATACAGGTTTCAGGGCTACACTGTAAATATGACTCAGAAAATGAAATGCGGACGTGTAAAAATAGAAGGCAGCATGCGTGGCAACCTGTGAAATGACCCCGACAGGATATACATCTAGAGACAGAGATGACGGCTACACAGCGAAACAGGACAGAGAGACAGGTGGTTGGGAAAAGAAGCTGGTTTTATTGACAAGAAGAGATGCCAGGACACAATGAGAAGTAAAAGATAAAAAGGTGAGCAAAAAGGGGGGGGAGGGAGGGGAGGGCAAGGAAGACAAATACACCGGTGGCAGTGATTCTGGCAGTGCTGGTGCTGATGGTGTAGCTATGGCAACAGCGTACCTAACTCCCGTCCGTCCCCCGAGATCCGGGCCTCTCCCGCCCCCTCCCCCTCCTCCCCCGAGCCCAGGAAGTCGAACTCTCCGAGGGCGTCTTCCGAGTCGTCTTCGTCCTCCTCGTCCTCCGGGTCCAGGTCTGTGGTCATGGGCTCTGTACTCATCTGGACACGGGGGCGGAGCAGAGAGGGGGGTTTAGTGCACGATAAAGATATGATTGTAGTTTCAAGTTCCGACTGAATCGTGTTTCTCCGTCGACATACCTTTACCCGTGACTTTTTGTTTTTGCGCGGTCCATCGATGCAGTCAGTGGCCATGCCTTGGAAGTCGTCTTCCTCGTCGCTGTCGTCTTCGTCATCATCCTCGCAGCCATGCAGGAAGGGGATCTTATCCAGCACCGAGCCACCCAGATGTTCCTGAGAGGTTTCCTTGCCCGCATTCCTACAAAACAGTTCATGTTAGCTTGAATAAATAAAAAGATTATTTAAGACATTAGCTGAAGGTGGGAGGATCCCAGGCTACATCCTTACTATTACATTTTCTGTGTCCCAGGGTAAACAGGAAGCAGATTATCTACTCTGCATTTAGTTGCTTGGTAACAGAAAAACACTTTGAACAAGAAACAGAAATGGTGAAAAGTAAGACAAAGTATTTCTTTTTTGGACCAATTACAGAAACGGTTAGGTACAGTCAGTGGTAGCAATGTTTTGCTTTCACCACTGGAAGTTGAGTAGTGACCAATCACAGAGCCAATGTAGGCGGCTGCCACTGTTCCCGCCCATCCCAACTAAACACAGCCCTGCAATTTCCCCCCAAAAAAATCGGACGCATCATACAATCTGTCATGGATGCAGTAGCAGCAGAGAGTCTAACCTCTTGATTTGTTCCTCGATCTGTCTGACCAACAACGACTCTCCACTTGCCCGGGGCTCAGGCTCAGTGGAGGTTTCAATGGCGGGGGGTCCGTTAGCCTCTGGGCTGCTTCGCCCGAGCAGGGAGCGCACACGCTTAGACCGCATGTCCAGGATAGTGTCTGAATAACCCACCTCCTCCAGGTATCTACGTTCACAGGAAAAAGAAGACCACATAAATAAACACATTAATCGCTCTAGTCTAGATCAGAAATGTAAAAGGAGAGGATGGCGGAGAGGTCTTACTTGCGTAGTAGCTGACGTCCCTCCTTCCAGGACATCTGATTGCCTGGCTCAGCGTCTGACTCAGCCGGCCCATTGGGAACTACAGAAAATAGATTAAGTAGTGATGCAACAGCAGGGCAAGACCAGAACAAGCTAAAGATGGTATAACATTTCTAAATAGCAGCTTATAAAATTCTTTGGTATAACATACCCTGGTCTGCTTCTGTCTCTGGTTTCTTGTCTCCTGGACTCTGGTCATTTCCTGTTTTCAGCTTCTGGTGCTTTGCCCTGCAACCCCACAAAAGACCACAGGAGGGCGGCATTATGAGCAAATACTAGAAAGAAGTCTATCACTGAACCATTAAGATGGTCGTATAGATAATAGATGTAGGGAGACATTTGGGAGAGTTTCCCGATATTTGTCGTACCTCTCTTGTTTTAGGGCGTACTCTAACATTTTGATCCGCCTCACCAGGTCCTGCTTCATGTTCTCCTGTCCTTTCCTCTCACCCTGTAGGAACGCCACCTGAGCCTGAAACACACAGACACGCACAGGATGGTGAGGAAAACTTCACAAAATAAAATTAAAATAAATAGAGCACACAACAAAACACTTACACAAGCGGCAAATCAATTGAAATTGATGTTAAGACTCAGACATAAGTGAAGTGAAGCATTTAATGGATCACTTAAAAGGTAAAAAGTAAACACGAAAGCATGTGATATTATCAGAGATCACAAGGAAAGACTGGGAGCTTGAAGGAAAAACATTTTTTTTTATGTGACCAATCACGTCAACGTGACTTCTGAGAACCCACTGGAGTAAATAGAGGGTTGTGGAGCAGAGCTCTTATTTTTAACTTCTCCAAACCAAGGCATCTGCAGGAGAGGAAAAACTGACAGATACCGGCCAAATGCAAATGCCCTTTTTTAAAGACGTATCCTTCCTCTGTCTGCTTCCGCTCTCCCTTTCACATCCGCATCCTTCCTCACTGATAACTGCTACCTTGAGGAAATAGATGTTCAGAGCCCACTCTAGTTACATTACATTACATGTCATTTAGCTGACGCTTTAGTCCAAAGCGACTTACATTTTTAGAACACTCAGCATTTAGGAGCCATTTAGGGGGATCAGTATCTTGCCAAGGACACTTAGGCATACAGGTGGGAAAGAGTGGGATTCGAACCGGCAACCTTCTTGTTGCAGAACACAGAACACCCGCTCTATCCCCTAGGCCTCACTCTCCCCAGTCATTTGTCAAAGGATTTTGACGATGCCTCAAAAACTGTGAACTGTCGAGTAAAACTTTGATTCAACAGCTCCTGCGTGCCGGCCAACTCAAACACAGATCTATCATTTATGATAAACCTCCCTGCCTAATAGACATGGATACAGAAATAAGTAAATGTAAAAATGCATAAATAAATAATACATACATGTTTAAATGAGGAAATACTGTGAGTTCATGAATAAATTCATCAATAAATGTAGAAATACAGAAATAGCCCTTCAATGCATTGTATTTATATTTTCATTTATTTATGTATTGAATTATTTATTTCTGCTTTATTCCTTTATACCTTATTTTTTCCCCTTCAAACTTGCCCTCTGTTGGTTGGAAGATAATTCTGCCCCAGGAAAAGGGCTAAAAAAGACCAGACTCGGTTTCATCTCCCAGGATTGCACGCAGGTGATAGCGAGCACAACAGTTTTGTATTTCCACTATCTCTCTCTTCCCTCTGTGCCGAGGGCTGCTGGAGCACTAACACTGCTTGGTTTACAGTCCATTTCTCCCGTGCACGCCCCCTGTCCGAGTCCACGAGGCCTGTCCCGCACGCATCCGCAGTTCTGTTAAACTAGAACGGTCTAAAAACACTATCTCATGGGGCAAGCGCTCGGTCTACTTGAAAGGGTAGTCAATCATCCAGGAAAGCGAGTATTGTGTACACACACACACACAAACACACACACACACACATGCAGACTCATACACTCACACATACTCATGTAATCAGCTAGTAGAGCATGGGGAGCTCAGTATAATCTGCCGAGCAAACCTGACTGCTGCTGCTGAGTAATCCTGATTAATGCAATGTGATTTTATATGCTAATCTGAGAATTTTGGAGATAATCGTCAAGCCCAGCATGTCAACACTGCAGACATGATCTAAGAGGCTGTGCAACACACGTCACTTTATGTGGTTTATACTTGGCCTAACGTGAGAGGACCAGCTCAGTGCTTGTAAAATGATCCAAGGCCATCACAATAGTTAAAAAAAAAAAAAAATGAAAACAAATGAACTGTGTCTGTAGTGCAACGACAGCACGGACTGAGAAGGAATGATTTCATTCAACGAGCACGACACAAAACACAAACATATCTGCTCAGCCTTGTGTGAACTGCCGTGAAATAATATACAGTATCGTTTACTGTGGTTATGTGGTTCATGAAAGCAGCTGGCACAGGGTTCACTGCAGCAGCAGCAGCGAGTGAGCACATTATGTCCAGCTACACACAAGTAGTAACAGTGTAGTGTGTTGTATTTGAATAATTTACAGAAGCACAAAAGGCTTGTTCCCAGCTGACATAACAACACATAAATACTGTTGTGTGCTCTGTGTATAGTTAAAGTGCAGGAGGTTCAGGTATCTGAAGACAGCATGTGAATTATACCCTGGGTACAATAAATGATCAACATGTCCAAGCTCACATTAAACAAATTGACATATGTTTCTTCTTTCAAGCTTGTCCTAACAGGCAGATCTATGGTTGCTCAGTTGTTTGCCCTGTAAATAGTTCTTATGGGTCTAATCTGGCCTGAAGTGAACGCAGATTCCGTCGTGTAGCTTCAAAACCAGCACACAAACTTAATTCTGAACTAAATCCTTTGAATCAGATCCTTGGAATGGAATGGAATGTGTGTCTGTCACCCTTAAGGGGCAGCCCGAGCGTTTGTACACCTACTCACAGAGAGACGAGCTACGACCTGCTCTCGCACACACACACACACACACACACGGATAACCATCCCAACCTTGTGTTCCAGACAGTGTCATGTTGTGTGTTCTTAGGACAGGTTCCCACTAGTTCCCTAAACCTCGAATCACTGACGCTGCTTTGTTGGCCACGATAGAGACGAGGTGGCATGTAAACAAACACAAAATAAATAAAATCGCATGACAACGCACAGTGTAAGAGCAGCTTTTTACTGACACCTACAGGTAGCCAAGACAGAGGGATGAACGTGTCAAAGGTTTACTGTTGTAGGTGATTCTTTATCTATTACATCCCACTCATTATATGGCTTTGACCTTGTTTTACTTGCCCTTCCTTTCTTCCTTCTATTTCCTCTTTCAGAGGTTCGGTGGGCAGGAAGAGCGGATTACTTTACAATAGCAATAGTTGGCCGTCTACAGGACGAATAAAGCTTCGGGTGTCAAGGTGTTTAAAACAGCAACTGTTTCATCAGTCCAATAGAGGTAATTAAGTAGAAGTCATCTCAGCTTTCATTTGCCCTGTTATTCCGTCCTTTGCCTGGTTCACACTGGGACCTGCTTGTTTTCACTGAGTGCGTTTGATCTGGGCCAAGAGAAACAGGACAAGGCCCATTCACCGGTTATTAAAGGTGTTGCGAGGGGACCTGCCGTGCCATCCGATCTCTCCTTCCTGTGGGTGGGCTTCGCTCCATGTGACTTACTCCAGCTGATCTTTTCAGAGTTTGACACGGCCTGGAAAATTTTGCCTACCCTGTCAGTTGCTGCTGAACAGGGTCAAGGGCAGCTTTCCTCCTCCACTGGCCACCCTCCATCTTCTCATCCCTTCATCCCCATGAGAGAATCCCAGAGAAAACAAGTAGAGCAATGAACTTTTCTGGGACAGCGAGCTTTGATGGAGTCTCTTAAAGTCGGTAGAGTGTGACTATGTGTGTGTGAGAGAGAGAAAGTGTGTGTGTAGTATTTAACTTGAGATTGACCTCCTAAAAGGTTGGGCTTGCTGCCTAATTTGTTTTATAATCAGTGAGATGCAAAAATTACTCCAAGTCATACAATTTGTTTCAAACCATGAGATTTCCTTAATTTCAGTGAATGCAACAAATCGGAGAAAATTATAGATACAGAAAAAAGAAGGTAAAATATGAATCTATAAACATAAAACAGGAATGCTGGAGGCATGTAATAGTACATATAGATGGCATATGTGTGTCATGGCAGAGAGCGGAGTTATTAATTAGAGATGTGTACCCAGGGGTCCCCAGGGGTCCCCTGGGAAACAATCACCAGGAAGTGATGTCATCTGGGTTACCGGTAAACTTTTGACTCACAGTTAATACAACTAACTCACAGGAAATGAGGAAACTGCAGGGAGTGGCAGGTAAAGGTCTGCCCTCTCTTTGTAGAATAAGTGCAGCTTAGTACGATTGCCTATTAAATTATAATGAAAATCATTATAACAAGCTAATTACTACAGGCAGAGCTGTGCAGTGTCTGAAGGACGGAGGGACAGGGCTGCTGCCACCTGTCCCCTGTGCTGCTGTCCCACGGTCAGGCTGGGACGTCCCACCTGGCCCGGAGCTGGAGGGGCCTTAAATCCAATCCTGTCACTGGAGACACAGCACCACAGGTGGCCTATTACACCAAAAACACACTGGCAGACAGCACATGTGTTACAGTCACAGAGACACACACATACATTCACACTGCCACACACTCATAAGTGTTGATGCCTGTTAAACTGCGATGACGGTTTTGCAGCTGCCGAAAAGCTTTTGCGTTCAGCTTCCTTGTTTACTGTAGAAAGGCCATAAAAGCATAAAATATGATGCAAGGGCACCACATGACCCGACTATACTGTGAACACATATACAGTGTGTTGCTTACTGTACAGTACATGACCAGGGGGTTTGCTAACTGGCATGTTGAGAGCCCTGCAAACAGGCTGGCAACTAAAGCCAAGGGCTTTGTGGCCTGTGGGTGTTCAAAATGTAAGCTAGGTCAATTTGTCAGCCTGGAACTCCAGTGAGCTGCTCTCTCTCTCTCTCAGCACAGGACATGGTGCTAATTGTGCCCGTGAAACCAGAGCATGTGCAGCAAAGGCACACGCGTGAAGTAAGTTTGAAAACAAGCACTAATGGCGTGTTGGATACGACGATGGCCTGCTTTTGACTTCAATTCCCACTCTCATCCCGCATGCGCCTATAAAAGCCGAGAGCACAGCCGGTTTGTTATTGTTCATCCATATTTTATCAAGTCCCTATTTATAACTACATAGGCTTGAGTTGGGGCAAAGTGAGGAGCAGAGTGACAGCGGAGAGGCGATGATATTCCCGCGTGTGTGGTTTCATCTATCCCACAGATTCCAGAATATACTTCAAGCAAAACCGAGGTCGGAGGAAGAAAAGAGCACGTACGAGTTAAGGTATGAAAAGGTATAACTGTTCTTCATCCCAAGTGCAGAGCGAGAAACATCCCTGTACGTGCGTTTACCCAACCTTTTCTTAAGCCTGGAACAATTTGATGAGTAAGCACAATCTTGCCCAGCAATGCCCAGCCTCACACAGATGCACACACACATGCATGTAGGGCGGTTGCACAGGACCACCTCGGTTTTCTGCTGCCGAAATAACTGGAGCCTTTAGAGGAGACATGCCTGGCTCGTCTGCATTTTCTATAGCATTGACCCACACATTCACGTGGGTGTGTTGTTGTGCTATTTCACAGATTAAAACTGACGACCTTTATGAAAACAAGCCAACATCTCTCTCCCCCCCTCAAAAAAAGGATTAGCTGCAGATAGGATGGTACATAATCTCGGTCCAGAAAAGTATGAGTGATAGTGAGGAATCGCACGGCGTTACATAGATAACCGTCATGTTCAAACACCGCAACGCTGATTCATCCGCCCGTGTGTTGATTTCCTTCCGATGACAGCAGCTACACCATCGCACTCCTTTACAGCAAGGAACCATCCATTATGGTTACGCCTCAAGAGACATTCAACGGGAAGGATTTCGCTGTAAAATGGGATTGAGTCCAGAAAGTGCAAGCTGTCCGCCCGTGTTCAAAGGTCACCCTGAGCACCGTCTCTTACCCTTTCTCTGTGTCTCTTTTGTGAATACTCTTCAAACCTTCCCTCGTTTAACAGCAGCCAGTGCTTCTTCCTCAAGCAAGGCCACCACTTTGACAGCTCTCGATGGCTGCCACTGTCAGATGCCGAGATTGTAACAGGGACCTCAGAGCTGTGTGACACTGCTGTTTATCTTTTAACCACAACATCCCGGCCACAGATCACTTGATAGGCGAATGTGTGATTTCTGTCTTTTAACAAACCATGTTCACGTTCAAATGCCCTTAATTAAGACTTTCTTGAATGGAGTCTGGTGCAGGGAAGTGTTTGGTGTATACCTGCACAAATACAGGGTAGCCACACCTAATGACTTATCACCTGTCCTTCTTATTTCTTATCAGCACTGGCTTCCGCTGGCTGACAATAACCTATGTTGCATCTTAGTTTTGTGGTTTAATCTTTGTTGGTGAAATATAATTGATTATATGGAAATCCTGAGGCCTAGTTGTATGGATCATGCTTCCTGGAAATAGTTTATTTTGTTCTGTTTAAAGCTTCCTGCTGGATGTTTGGGTCGCGATCAGCATGATCTCTCTAAATGTACGGTCTGGTAACGATAAGTCCTGCACGGTGGGATGAGAGGTTAGCCTGTTAGCATGTTGTCATCCTGACTGTGGGGCATGTGTACAGTCACAAAGCGACACTGTAGCAGCTCCTGGGACCCCGCTGGCCTTCATTCACCGTTAACGCTGCACACGCAGGCTGAATAATGGACAAATTTACCCTGAGTTCGTCTCTCTCCGCCTCCCAGCGGTATTTCTCGGCCTGGAAGCGTCCCCACTCGTACTGGATGAAGTGCAGGATCCCAGGAAGCGTCATACCCGAGTCCCCGTCCTGCAGCTCCCGAGCCTGCGACGACCCGGCCATGGCCGCCGCCGCCGCCGCTGCCATCGCCCCGGTCCCCGCGGATGATGTCGCCTGGCCCGGTGCTGATTTGGGCCCGTTTGGGTTGCGCCCCGCTCCGCCGCTGCCGCCGCTGCCGCCGCCGGAGTTCGGGTTTGGTCCTCCGCCGGATCTGTCCGCCTCCATTTTAACCGTCCAACCTCTCTCCAGGATAAGGAGGCGGAAACGGGCCGTGTAGGAACAATAATAATAAAAACAACCAGTAGCCCGCAGCCGTCTTCTCCCCCTGGTGCACTTCACGACCACAGAGCTCCTTTCTTCCTCCTCACACGCACGGAGCAAAATTACTATTCACTTAGAGAAACACTACACTTCCCTTCCCAACACCTTCACAATAAATCGCCACCACAAGGCACGTTTGTCACATCACGACCCGTTTAATAACAAAGGCAGTGCAGTTGATATAAATTATTACATAAGAAAACAAAGTTTTAAAACGAAGCAACTAAATACGTATCGTTCAAAACAAGTGTTGAGATTTTGGGTGCGATTCTTATTTTGTAAATCCCGGATTAGCTTCCTCCCTCCCTGTGTTCGCTGTCGGGAATGTCCGGCGTGCCTGACAAATAAGGAGCCGTGTGTCACAATACACAACCTGTGTGTCGCCAGAGGATGTTACTTCCTGCCATTTAGTGAGCAGTCATGTTTGAAGGACAGTCAAGGCTGCTGAAATTATTCCCAACTTCGTTTCCGGTTTGAGTTTACAGCGATAACAAGTCCACAACACATTTTGTAAGGCATGGATGTAACCCTGCCAAGCTTTGTCTCTGATCTATAATCAATCAGACTTAAAACTAATATATCAAACTCTAACTTACATTTTTGATATTAACATTAATTACTCTATGAAGTTAACAACTTTTTTCAATCCAATCCAAGCACACACATTCCTCTACAGCCTTAGGTACCATGGCACTGTGCTCGTGAAACCACAAGTGTAGATATTTACAAATGAAGCCAGGATTCACTTAATCTTTTTTCTGTATGTCGGCTACAATTATGAGATTTTATGACAAATTTCTGCTTCTTTTTTTAATATGTTTTTGAATGCAATTGTATTTATTCAATTTTGTTATTTGGTTAACAGCGACAGTTGCTCTACCTGAGCTAAAGTTAGGTTATATTTAATCTGAGCAGGTGTTACACACTGAAAACAGAATGTGACAATATTTTATTTTGTTTTATTTTGTAGTCAGGGGAGCTTTTATTCTGTAGGAGTAGAACCAGAAGTCTTCCTCTCGCTGCTGCAGGTCTCTCATACATCATGGCCGGACCGTGCAGTCGGTTTCATGGCTGATCCAGTGTCAACTTACACTGTAACGAAATGTTGTTGAAGCGATCGAGCTGTGGGTGTTTTACCTGTAAAATGCTGCAGAGTCGATTTCAACCACGACCTCAGATATGATCCAACAATGCAGGTTAACATCTGTGTGTGTGGCTGCAGGTCCAGCCTGGTTCTGCTCCTCTGCCACCACAGCTGACTGACAGGGACCGACAGGAACAGTGCAGGTGAGCGGACATCACGTTAGCAACATGGTGAATGGAGGATTTGATCGTATTGCAAAGGATGAACAGAGACATTGATAATAAGGTGAGTTGTTGTCATTCTACCAGCTGTGTCTGTTCATTGGTGCAGCCAGTCATGTTTTATTTATAAAACGAACCCATGTATGGAGTTATTGATGTTTTACACCTTTACATTTAACTGATTATGACCAGATATCAGAGTAGTTTTAAATGCCTTGTGTGCATGCACATACATGCATACCGTCACGCAAATACATACCTACATATATACATGCAAATATAAAAACATACTTAATTTGCACATAGTACAAGTACATATGTAAAACATACATATACATACATATTCTTCCCTTGCAAATACCTGCATACTGTCATGCCAATACATACATAAACCTACATATACTTTACTGGCATATACATCAATACTGTCATGCAAATACTTTCATATATACATGCACACAATCACTACAAAGTATTCATTTTTTTGCTTTCTTTCCCAGGTTGTCTTCAACTCTCATCACTACACTATGAGACTAATGGAGACTTAAGCTCACCGCTGGATTACTCCATTCATATTTGCTCCTGAGGGAAACTGGAAGGTAAACGCTATTTGCCATGCGTATCAGTTTCTGCCAGGGCCTGTTATCTGGCGCCATCCTTCTCAACCTCCTCATTCTCTACTATGTGTCCCGGGCCCAGCAGCAAATGATGGAGAAGAGGAAGGAGCTTGGTAGGGGCACAAGGAGGGCCGCCCTCCCGGCCTCTGGTCTTGGGGGAGGCCTAGGGTTACTTGTAGGAGCCGGAGGTGAGCCCGGAGTGGCCGGGGGGGAGGGGCACAATCGTGGCTCACGTGTGACTGTTCTTCTGCGGGAGTTTGAAAACTTTGAAAATTACGTTGGGGATGTGGCCAATTCCTTCCTCCGCCAGAGACCTGAGCTTCCTTTCCTGGCTGTGGCGGACACGCCTCCGTACCCTCCCCTGGTGCTCTCAGAGGGGGCTCGGCTTCTTGTGCTCTCCCCCAGCCCAGACCAGCCTCCGCAAGCTCACAGGCCAGAGTTCCACGTCCAGACAGAGTTCGTTCTGCTGGTGCCTGACGGGGTGGAGCTCGAGCAGCCTCGGGCTATAGAGAGGCTGATCAGGGAGTTGGAGGGTGAGGGTGGGGGGCCAGTGAGGCTGGTGGCTGCACCTGTGCTGGCTCGATCTGCCGTGCAGTGTCTCCACCTGCGGGTGAACCTCAGAGAGTGGACAGCTACCTACTCCCCAGCGGCGTCTGGGAGCAGTGGGAGTGTGTGCACGGCTTTACAAGGAGATGCAGTTGTCCTCATCCGCACTGAGGATCTATTTAACCTGTCCGTCCCTCTGGGGCGTCCCCTCTTTTCCTCCCTCTTCGTTCAGACTGCCTTGAGGGGCTGGAAGGTCAAGCTGCTGGAGAGCCCCTGTTTCTCCGCAAGCCACCGGCCCCTCTTCAGCTCCGCTCACAACCAGTGGAAGGCCGACACTCGACTGAAGGAGGCCACTGGAAAGCTCATGAGGAGCTTTGGTCTCAAGCGTCTCCTGCTGTCTGACGGGAAGGAGCAGTGGTACGGCTGCAGCAAAGAGACGCCTCGTTGCTTTGGCACCGTACAGGATGACACTCCCGACTACCTTTATCTGGATCGATGGACTCCTCCCTGCTGCCTGCGAGCGCTCAGGGAAACCACCAAGTATGTCATCAATATCCTCGAGAGTTCGGGTGTGCGCTACTGGCTGGAGGGGGGGACTCTACTGGGCGCCATTCGCCATCAAGACGTCATCCCGTGGGATTACGACGTGGACCTGGGCATTTACCTGGAGGACGTGCCCAACTGCGATCACTTAAAAAACCTGGACTCAGGCTCTCTTGTGGATGCTAACGGCTACGTGTGGGAGCGGGCGGTGGAGGGAGACTTCTACAGGGTCCAGTACAGCGAGGCCAACCACCTGCACGTTGACCTGTGGCCATTCTATTCACGCAACGGTGTGATGACAAAGGACACGTGGACAGAGCACAAACAAGACGTGGAGTTCCCAGAGCACTTCCTGCAGCCGCTGATCCCCATGACCTTTGCTGGCATCACTGCCTACGGCCCCAACAACCACCGGGCCTTCCTGGAGCTGAAGTTTGGAGAGGGGGTGATCGAGAACCCCCAGTACCCCAACCCTTCAAAAAAGAGGCTGGACAGAAGCAAATTATGAGAGACTTAATATGTCGTACTGTATTTGTTTGTTACAACCACTTGAAACTCAACATCTTTTGTTTTTTTAAACAACCTGAAAGATGATACCTGAAGACACATATGGTGCCACAATGACTGACTGACAACTGTATCAACTGAAAACAGTATAATCACAAGTCTGATGACATAAGTATCATTGTTATGTTTGTCGAAAATATACAATACAGAAAATATGAGCTTTTACATTGGCAATTGTTTATTTTCATTATTTCACGTTATATTTTGGGTTATTTATTTGTGTTTATTATTTATTTTAATAAAGTTTATGGTTAAACTGTATAATTTATTTGATCGCAAGGGGTCAATAACAATAACAATAATTTATATATATATCGGCCAATATATCATTATCGGACATTTTATACTACTACTACATCGTTCAGGCTCTTCTATTATCAGTAAATACATGTGAGGTCTATGGTTGGATTGTCTTTTCATTCGTTGTGAGTGGCCAGTTTGTTGAGGGCATGAACATTTAAAATCATATTCTAGGGCATTGACATCATTTCCATAAAGAGAAACCTCTGAACTACATAGTGCACTAAATCTGGACACGTTACACAGTGAGATATAAATATGACTGCTATAAAGATTCTAATATAATAATATGTTTTTTTACGTTTCTTGACTGTTGCATTATTTTGCACTGATTAACTATATTTTCAGTTTTGCTCTGTTAATGAATGATTGTTATTTGAATGCTGTGTTGGTACCGGACAGCTATAGTGCGGTGGGTAAGTTAACCTGTGGTGAAACTGAAACACACCCATACATCCTGTTATCGTTGGCATATGGGGTGTCTGACATGTTGCCCCATTCTGTGACCGAATTTGTAAATCAGTGTTGACACTTTGCTCAGTTATGGGTGTACTACTGAGCATGTATAATGTATCGACTGAAATAGAATTTTAATTCATGGAAATATTCAAATAAAAAATTTAAAAATAAATACGACCACCGGCTCCTGCAGGTTTCACATGATTCCTTCTGTGCTGTTACATGTGTGAGTTGAATCAAGGTGTCACTTCATTTCATGAACTGGTAAAATCAAGGCATCTGAACTGTGATATTTACTTTACTATGATTTGTTTTGAAGAGCATTCGAAAATATGAAAAGATTGCAATAGCTCCTGCAAATCTTTTTACCACTAGGTGGCACACCATGCCTGAATGTTCTCCTTGTAACTCCCTAAGCTCTCTGCACCATTGTTTCCCTCCCCACTGTCTACAGCATTATGGCAGTTCCTCAACCACATGGTGGTTGCCCAGGTGCTGAAGGATTTTATAACAGGACAAACAGGAATGTCAAGTTACAGCAACTCAGCTCTCTTCTCCGTCACAAACTGATCCCAGCAATGCGGACTACTTCCCCTGTATCCCAGTCGAGAAAAATCACTGACAGTAATAACTTCCTTTCACTTGCAGGTATCAGATTCCTCAGTGTATAATCAATGGTTAAACAGGATCTTTCATACTGTACATGGCCTGGTAACTTGATACGTGTCTATATGGCTGAGAGGCCTTAGTATGTGTGGTTATTTTGGAAGCAGGAACATAAAGGATCTCAGTCATTTTAAATATGTCGCCTCTCATGCATTCTTCTGCAGAGTGGCGTCAGAGCCACAGGGTTAGGTATGCAGCCAGTGTATACAATGCTTTACTGTCATTGATTGCACTATAGCTAAAAACACAACAAACAAAATCCACAAAGTAGCCAAAGCCCAAATATTAGACAATGAAAGATAATGGTTCCCAAGACTAGTTCAGGTAGTTCCGGATTGTTGATCATTGAAGGGTGACAATAGGAACCTGTTCCTAAGGGCACCATTTTATATGAATGAGTAACATTAAAACAGGATTGTAACCAAGAGACAAAACTAACAGCCACATAATCAAATCTAGAATATCACGTACTGTAGGGCACACCTCTGCCAAGGAAAATGTATCCTATATGTCTCTATGTCATATATAATTCACCATTTCCTGAGAAATTCAAAAAAATGTAAAAAAAAAAAAAAGGGCCCCACCTCGAAACATTAAGGAAAGCCATTTATCTTCTGTTGCTTGATCCACTCCTTTAACAGGATCTTCTCCAATTTCAGACACAACAAACCCTTCGGGAGGTAAAAAAAAAAGGCCTTTATTGTTTTGAAACCTACAGCCAGTACATTCAGAATGTAGCTTTATTTGAAACATAGCCCCACTGTAAGAAAATCATTATCAACTACCACACACAGACACACACAACATGAGAGAGTCAGACGTCCATAGGGTTAAATATCTCAGAAAGGAATGATAACATCTTCACCACCCTGCCCCAACACAGCTATGCTTTGGGGCAATGCTTCACATTTTAGCACTGATGACCAACAATACTCTAGAAATAAGACCTAACTTAGGTTTGTGATGAATTTACGGATTACCATTTTGGTTAAAACCACCAAACTAGTACCTCATACACTTAGCACCTATTACTTAGGACCATCATTCTAAACAGTTAAAGAGGATTTGGATGGAAGCGATAAGCATTTACTAGAGCAATTTTACAGTTTTTTCACTCACCAACACATGACACTTTCTCCCACTGACAAACTGCAAAAGTAAAATCCCCACATGGAAGCCACCGTGTGCACACACAGTCTAGACGTTCACCCACAAGTAGAAAATATGACAACAATGAACAAAAATAAAAAATACCACTAACCAGTTAGACTCGATGACTAGCAAACAATACCAATTTGAGTAACCATCATGTCAAAACACTGCCCTCTTTGGAATTTGATGAGAGAAATAAATATGATTATCAAACATTTAAGACCCTTACAGCCAAAACAATAACAGGTTGATATCAAGACATGATCAGTCTTTCACTTCAGCCACTGACATCCTTGCTTTGGAAGAGTTGTTGCTTTTAAACCGTGTCGTCACATCTCACTTTTTACTTGTACAAAATGTCATGAGGAGTTCAACAGCCTCGCTCCGTCAGTGAATCTGGACGATATTTGGTTCCTTGGGGCGTAAAGATGCAGCTGAAGGAAGGTCTCCAATCAAGAGAGTGATCCTGAGGTCATGAAGTCACTGATGTTCTTCTGCGGTCAGGGTGTATGTGTGTGTGTGTGTGTGTGCGCGTGTCCATGTGCATTGACCAACTGGTCCTTCATTCATCCCTGGGCTGTGACTGAGGTTATTATTTCATTTGGTGTGTGTCGCAGTATAAATATAATCTTAAAAACAGGCTTTACAAGTGTAGTGCTCTTTGTTGTACACAACAATTGGCCCGAAACAAGCAAAGTCACGATAATAAGCTAATAAAAAGCCTTGAACCAAATTAAAACTTTTTTTAAAATAAAATAAAAACATATATTTGTGCTTGTCGTAAATATCACAGCCATTTACCTGCAGACTATAAACTAATGTTCAGTTTGCTTTTGTCAAATCAGATGTAAGAGCTATGGTTTAAATAGAGCATTAGTAAAAAACTTTCAGGAAAATGGCTTCAATAGTTATTAATAAAATGCACAAGGTATGTTTATATTCCAAAGATACAGTATAATGATAGTTTGAAACATATACAAGCCTTACTGGATATTTTCACACACACAGACAGACACACACACACACACACACGCGCACTGAAGGCTAAGGACATCAGATAAGTTATATGAAGTGTCTTGCTAATGCAGACTAGGTCCAGCAAACTGTACAGTCGTCCTCATCAAATTTACCGTCAGAATTCTTGAAGATTTCCACCAAGAAGTTGATATTGAAAAGGTGACTAGTCATAAATAGAGTTGTGATTAACAGCATTTCCTCAATGCAGTAAATAAGATGTGATAAAGCTGCAACAATAAGCCTGCATCAATGTAATGTCCATTATAACATCATAAATGATTTTAATATTCCCTATGAATGTAACAGTAGATCGGACATTAGCTTCTACATCTTTGCAGGGCGTCACTGGTCACATGATAACGGACTAATAGACTGAATATAATTCTGACTTTAAAATTGACGAGGACCAAGTGAATGCAACATCAGTGTGAGTGAATACAGCAGCCTGACAATGTACATCAATGTCCCTCAAAGTGAAAACCAAAGTCATTGTCCAGAAAATCGCTTTTGCTGTTCCCTCTTCGGCGCTTCTCAAAAAGCCGGCCTCCACAGAGAAGCGTTGGGGACAGAGAGCTCTTGTTTGCATAGCGCCGTGCATGTTCCTCCTCTCTGTGTGCACTCCTTCCCTCGGGGCAGGAGGTACACAATATAATAAAATAAAAATCGAAAAAAAAAAACTCAGGTTGCATCTTTCAGGAGTGTTTCATAATTGAGGGGTTTCTTCGGTGATATCAGCAGCTGGTTTTACATGGCCGACTCTTTTTCAGTAGACAGCGGTCGCTTCTCAACGTATCCCCCGTCTGGTTTTTCAATGAGCGGCGAGTGTTCGGGTGCGGCGGCCGACGGTTCGCATTCCATCCTGACCTCGCTCAGCTCGTTGCCCTCCTCTCGTTTGGCTGTGCGGTCGACGAAGTTTTGCAGGAGACCGGCTCCGAAAGCATCGCCTTCCACATTCAGCACCGTGCAGGTTCGGTCCCTAGGGAAGACAAAGCAGATGACACACTATTTGAATATGATGACAAATATGATACAAAATGCATCACAAAGCAAGGGGAGGGGCTGAGGTATGACCCACGGAGGAACCCACTACATTTCGAAGTGGATACAGGAATTATTTCTCTCCTGCAAACGTGGAAAGTGTCGTGGCAATTTCTACAATCCCACTCTACCAACAAGGAACGAGACACAATTCTCCAACAGTAGTGTCACACTCTAATGCTCAGAGCATGGTGCATACAACCAAGGTTAGTTTGTAATATGCACACCGATGGGAAGCAGTTCTTTGTCTTTGTCTCTACATTTGCATCACCCTTCCCACTCTGGTGGGGGTTGATACATAGTCAAAGGGTGTGGTCTTCCTGATGGCATTCAAACAACAATGCCTTTGTTAAAGCAATGAGCCCAAGATTCATTCAGTAGTACAGGAGACAGCATGAGCAAGGCTACATTGTAAGAGATTCAATCATGATCAGTCAAAGGGGAAATAAACATGACTATATTGTGGTCAACTGTTACATTTCCCTTACAAAAGATACGCCATTTGCTCTCCAAGTGTCCTTCTAGTTTGGAGTATGTAACAAATACATGTCCCGCTCTATACCCACATAAAATACAAAAGGTTTGGTACTCACACGAGCCAGTCAACCGCCAGGATGAGAGAGATGTCATGGGTCGGAAGGCCCACTGCTTCCAGGATGATAGCTAGGGTCAACACACCCCCGGCAGGTATACCCGCTGCCCCGACACTGGACGCTGTCGCTGTCACACTAAAGGGAGGGAAGAAAGGAGGACGTTGTAAGATGTTTGCACTGCATTTGCATAATCATTAAGCTGCAAAAATATACACATCATTGTAAAGCATCTATATTTGTATACAATACAGCTGCAAAAGTGGTTGAAATATTTAGTCCAGTTGTCTGACTGTGGCTGTTTGAGTGGTTTAGGACTCACAGGATGGTGATGACCTGGATGAAGTTGAGGGAAACGTTGTTCAGCTGAGCGATGAAAACTGCGGCCACACACTGGAAGAGAGCAGCGCCGTCCATGTTGACGGTCGCTCCGATGGGCAGGATGAAGCGACTGATGTGCTTGGAGACGCCATTATTTTCCTCTACACACTTCATCATCAGGGGAAGAGTAGCAGAGCTAAAACAAACAAGAAATGGGCAATGTGTAAGTGTGTGAATTTGTTTCGAATTACTACAGGGAAAAGAAAGCACAAATACATTTTTTACAACGATGACTTTCTTTTCTTCATTGTTTATTTAGTTTATCTACACATATTGCTGTGTGAGGCTCATATCAATCAGCCAACCACACATGGGTCTGCCTTGAGTAAACAGCTACGGGCTCTGTTACCTGGAGCTCGTTCCAAAGGCTGTCGCCAGCGCTGTGAATATCCCCCACAGGAAGGTGTATGGGTTCTTCCTTGTAATGACGAAGTAGATGGCGGGCAGGACAAGTAAGCCATGGATGGAATGCCCCACAATGCAGCAGGCAATATATTTTCCTAGACTGGCAAACAGCGTGCCAACGTCCTCCATCTCGACGATCTTGCCAGCAACGAGGAACATGATACCGATGGGAGCATACCTAAAGAGAGGCAGGAGGTACGGGCGAGAGAGAGAGAGAGGGTAAGAGACAGTACAACGCTGTAGATTGTAATTCTGTAGTACAAACGGCATAAAGAAAAAGTATTTAACAGGGATTTATTCTAATGTCTCCTGATCCAGAAACATGCAGGTCTTCCTCACCACATGATCCAGGAGACGAGCACCATGGTGGCCTCGTTGAAGGAGTTGAAGAACTTGATGAGGATCTCTCCTTCCTCTCCCAGCTTCCTCAAAGCCACGCCAAACACAATGGCAAACACCACCAGACCAAGAATATTCATCCCATCCTGGTCGGTTCCAATGGGCACCTGGAGAGAGACAGAATATGAGCAACACCGAACAACACAGCGCTTTATTTCCCAGAGTGCATCAAATGTGGACAACTGAGCCATTCACCTTCTCCACTGTGATGTTGGGGTTTCCATCAGTGCCATTCCTGGTAACCATCTTGTAGCTGGTCGCATACTGGGCGGGAAAGAAAGGGATACAAAGTTAAGGGATACCAGTCATCATATCTTAACATTCATTGTTTACAATTTCAAAGTGTGATCATGTAAACACTTCAGAATCCAGATCTGATACTCACTGATTGAAAGGCGGCAGACACCAGGTTGGAGGGAAAGATGTTTCTGTGGAGAGAAAAAAGAAAACAACAATTAAACACTTTCAATTCCTTTGCATATAGTAGTAGGAAAAAATTACACACACCTTTTAAGTCCAAAAACTGTTTCTGATAAAGCGTTTAAATAAAACATTTATTCATCACACTACTCCTACTATCACAAGAAGTCCTGCAGAGACAGCAGCTTCAGACAGAATCACAAGGTTGATCATGTGGAAATAGCTGAGAGAATTTAACCATTAATCCCCTTTGCCCCCATTTCTGATTGTCTGATTTTCTCCACTAACGAGTACATGCATACACACACACACACACACACAGACACATATATGTTGTGGGTACATAGGTCCAACTGCACATTAAATCTCCTAAGAACTCATGTAACCAAAGTGGTCCTGATACACAGCTGACTGTAATGGATTTAGAGTAATAAGGAATTAACTTCACAAGCTCTTAGCAGCCATTCATTCGCTTTCATTGAAACTGTAGTGTGTCCGGATTAAACACCATGTGACTGTGACAGGGAAGCATGCACCCGGATCACAAGCTGGGTTCTGGCCATGTGAAAGAGCGCCACAAGGAAAAAGAAGGAAAGGGCCGTCAGGCTTTTAAGCTAATGGTAGAGTTCATTTGAATATTGAAATGTGTTTTACTATGTGAATTAAACATTTGTGTCTATTAATTGACTGGTGCACTTTGACCGAGATAATAAACTATTTCATTAAATGTTGATTTAATATAATCATGGGGATTATAATGAATTTTAACAGCTCCATGAATATGCTAGACTGGTCACTGTAATTAACAAACCATCACTCTTGCTCTGTGTGATGCTGCATGACGCAGGCCTCCACTGTATTTAGTTTCCTAGTCAATATTATATGAATATTTTGGTGTCTAAGACGACAACGTTCTTTAGACCAAGAAGACCTTGACCCATCACCGAGCAGTTCCTTTCCCTCCGAATTTATCCACTAACACTTCCTTGTTATTTGTTGCCACTACTTCAGTCCTGGCACAGGTACAATCTAACAATACGTCAATAGGTAGGTGTGTTTCCTTAATGACGGACTGCAGATTGATTGAGGCCTGCTGCTCTGACATCTGCCATGCCCTCTTGTTGCGTGTCCCGGAACTGGCAATAAATGGAGAACGCCTATTGCTGGTCTAGGTGGAATAATAAATGTCTGGTTTCCTGCCTGGCAACAATATTCAACAGGATGGATGAAAAATATTTGTTCTATATTGAGTTTAGATCCATAAATTGACAAAATGGACAAAAATACAGTTCACTAAGCTCCCTGCTACCTCTAAGACTTGGGATACCAGCAGGTAGTATGTAAACATTTGCCGAGAAGTATTTGTGTGATAAAATTTACACGGTGGCCCTGAGGGGGGAGTTAAGGAATCAGCACCACATGTACGTAATCTGTGTAATGTGATAGCTTTGTCTTTTTCCCATGCTAGATTGTGTATTTCAGATCAATGCCTCAGTAAAGACAAAGTTTGAAAAGTATCAGAGCCATGCCACTTTGAATTGTCAGCATGGAAACGTTTCTGTTGAGTTGCGAGTATTTGGCTGTGTTGCATGTGGTCGAGGTGTGAGTATTTGGTAAAATTGTAGTTGCTGCAAGTTTTCTGTTTGTGTTCTTCAATTGATGAAGAGGTTTTCTCCGCTTCTACGCGTTATGAGGATTTGCAGAAGATTTCTACAAGGGTACTGTGTTGAGCTCTGAGGGCCACATGTGCAATTGTATTTTAAGGTTACTGCTTTCCTGGAACTCGGTGCAAACATGCAAGGTCAATATTTCCACGGGTGACAAGTGCTGCCCGATAGCAGTCGCCTGCATATGTCGTCTATGTGGTGTAAAGTGGGAAAACAAACAAGAAGCAGGAGATAAGAAGCGTCAAACAAGGATGTGTGGGAGCAGCTCTGCTCAAAAGTCAAAATGTTCTTTAAGAGCGTGTGTGTATGACATATAAACATTAAACAGACTCCGATTGTGTGTGTGAACAATGACCCAAGCCATTTTTACGCTTTGCTGAGCAGCTCTTCGGTCAAGGTCCCACTGTGTCTTTTTTGTTCAGAATTAACAGGACACCAACTGAGCGCGCTCGCTCTAATGAGTCGCGCGGGTTTCAGCTCCTGTCCTATTAGGATAATGTGTGGTGTGCGAATGTGAGGCAGGCAGCATGTGTCCTGCACGAGATAAACATTTCTGTCCTGAGCGTGCAGATATAGACATGTGGTGGGTATCTAGCATTCAGGGGTGTCGGTAAACAGAGATGTTTTTGTTTTTTAAGCAGGACAAGTTTGTTAATAAGTGAATGTCCACCTTTTGTCTGATAACACTTGTGTTTGTGTGTGTTTAATCTTGGCAGTGGTTTTAAGAAGTGTTTCCAGGGATAGGTCATACTGCCTGAGGAAGAGGAGGGGGGGAGAAATTCCATACTTTATGGTACAAAATTCCAGTATTTAATGGAAAGCAGAAGCAAGGATTTCAAATGAAGTTTTAAAATAACCAGGCAGAATTGTGCAACGGTCACAGATGAATCACAAAGGCATTGGACAACAAGGACTCGACGTTGATCACGAAGCCAAGTTTAAATCAATCTCAGTGCATGTAGTTGAAGTACTGCCTGTAAAACCTCCTGCATACTCCTATTTTGTTTTAATAAACGACTAAAATAATGTTCAAATCAGATATTGCACCTTATATCCAATTCTTCTTTTTCAAGATGAACCGGATAACCTGAGCACGGACTAAACTCAAAACCTACTATTTAATCAGGGCAGGAGCTAAAGACGAAAAAAGATTGCCCATCATTCAACCAGTTTTGTGAGATGTTTCTAACAAACCCGGATGATGATGTGTCAAAGGGTTTTGTCAAGTCACTACTTATGTCTGTGACTCAATTCTTCTGTGGACACTTCTGCCTCTTGCAATCATTCCTCAGATGATGAGGTGGGACCACATTGTCCCCATGGACGCCTCCTCTGTGACATGTTGACTTAAGAAATTATAAGGTGGAGCCAGCAGACGAGTTTATAGCAGCGTTGTGAGGACTGAATATGGTGATTTCTAAGAATAAATAAGAGGGGTCATCAAGTTTAAGGCTGAAGAAGCCAAACAATCTGATATGAATGACATGGACAAGAAAAAAAAACAGCTAAGCTAAGGTCATCTCAAAAACTGTAGCTCATTTTGTTACATTATTTGCTGATAAATAATAATGGCCATATGACTTTCTACACTAACAGCATAACAAAGGTTCAATATATATATGGATACTGTATATTGCGAAGGTATAACACATAATAGATCTTGCTCAGATTTGTGAAAATCTTTTTGAAGTGCTTGTCATCCCCTGCTCATATAGAAGAGTTTAAACCCACAACCTTCAGTCAGGAGCAAAAGCTTGTTTAAATTGAAAATAATGGGACATTTATAGACATCAACTGATGTGAACATGTGTATCTTAATATAACTATTTGTTCCTTTCATCCAGCTGTATTTCAAACTAGAAAAAAAAAACTCTTGAGAATCATAAAGTGCTCCCTCAGAGAACAAGAGCAGTCCTGTGCTCGTGTTAACACAACTCACACGCACACACGTGCTGTTGCTACATACCCCATGTGGTTGTGTTTTACAGACAGAATGTGCAGTACAACCACACTATTAAATGGAGTTCACTGGGTCTGAGAGGACCAGTACAAAACAGGATTCCTGGGAAATGCCGGTGACAAACGTCACTCTGACTCGGGGGCTGATGCAACTGTGTGTGGTCATTACAGCACACCCACACACACAGGGGCACCCGCACAGCTAAAGGTGCATTAAAGCACACGTGGTTCACTCTCAAGTCTCAACGACTTCAACCCCATTGAAGCAATTAGATTGACCGATTATATGAAGTAATTGATTGACAATCCACAAGTACACGTCGTCAGTGCCTCATCGCGTCGTGCTGACGGACCAGGTGAGAGAAGGACAATCGAGGACGTGTCGCTCACCTGACGAGATCCAGGAAGGAGTCGATCACCTCTTTAGCCGCCGGCACATCGTCGCCCAAGCCCTGCACCTTCGGTTTCACCGTGGTCACCGAACCGGGGCTGATGATGAACGCCATGATCACCCCGATGGCCGAGGCGATCAAGGTGGTGACGAGGAAGAAGAGCATCGCCCAGCCGCCGAGCTTGCCCAGCGCTTTGGGGTCGAGGCTGGCCGACCCGGACACCAGGCTGCACACCACCAGCGGGATGATGATCATCTTCAGCAGCCGGATGAGCAGCTCCCCGGGGAAGCCGATGTAGATGATCTGGGTCCGGCTGAGCTCCACGTTTCGCACGCCGAGTCCGATGAACACCCCGATGAGGACCCCGGCCACGGTGAGGATGACCAGGAGGTTGGCCATCACGATCCGCTTGACCCGCTGGGCCAGCGGCTCCGGCTCGCTCTCCTTCGGGCTGCTCAGTCCGTTGGTCAGCGGCTCGCCGTTCGATGGCTTCCTGTCCTCCATGTCTATCTTCTCAGCCATCGCGCGCGCTCAAAGTTTCCCTGATGCAACCCAGCAGCACAGAAACCCGAACCAATACACAAAAACAGGCTGTCACTTCGGCTGGAGTCACTTTTAATTGACGGAAACACGCAGAGCCTGTCTATTCCTCTTCGCTGATGAAAGATGCTGCTCCTCCGTGGCCGCGTCTTTTTCTTCGTTCTCCTGGGCGGAATCACCGGCTCCTCCCTGTGACGCATGAGCTGGGCGGGTCTTAAAGTCTGAGGAGATTAATCGCCTAGCCCATGTTCCTCTACATTTATTAAAACACAAAACGCCAGGTTTCCTGTATTCAACTGCATTTATCAGGGCCGTGCTCAGCCATTACAGGGGTCAAGTTAAAAAAAAGAATAATTATTCATAAAACAAAGTCTATTTAAACATTTATTTAATCAAGCACTCGTACACCCATGAGGAGGATAATACTAAATTACAGATCACTACAAAATTATTAATTCATAAAGAGGAGACGGTGTTGACACGACTATTCCGCAATTTATGCATTTATAGGTTTTGTATATATTAGTGTATGTATGGTGCTCAAAGTATGTGACGAACAATGTTTTGCTTTTGAACACTTATCATCAGCTGTTAAAGAGAGCTGTTCAGGGGAAAGGTAGCCATGATGCCATTTCACCAGGTGCTTGATCCACATGCAGAAAATGTGGGGGCCAGACATGATGCCAAAATATCCTGGGTACGAATGCGGCCATCTTGGACGTTAAGAGCCAAAGTCGTGATCAGGGGATGGAGGTAGCAAGGTCCCGCCGACACACGCGCTCGACCAATCACAAGTCAGTCTCAGCTGTCAATCAGGATGTTTGGCCTTGTTTTTATATCATCAAATTAGTGATTAAAACCAAGCTTGCTGTATAAATGAACAGTTGTTCATCAGTGTGAAAATAACTACCTACAACAATTGGAACCATAATAACTTTGGATTATATACAATCAGTTAAAATGGAGGAGGCGGGATTTAGGACCTATACGTAGACAACCACCAGGGGGTGATAACAAGGATGTAAATGCCTTGGCTTCACTTTCTGGCAGCACTTTCATGTCCTCCATCTTTATATACAGTCTATGGGTTTGCCTATACAGCTGTGCAGGCTGCCACTGGTCTTTGATGCAACCTCCCTCCTCTGCCTGCTTATTTGCTCGCCTCACAAGTACCAGCTCAACAAAGAATACTATTATTGTTGTAGTTATAACATCAGTGGGGTGATGCATGTGGAATAACAAGCAAAGCAATAACATTAATCTAACATCTGGGATACTTGGAGGATTTTGCATGCATCATTTAAACTGTGCCTATGCTCGTAATTACAGTGGAGAGATAACAGAATGGCGCCAGAGTAAAATACACAGGATCCTCCTCTGTTCATTCTGTTCATTCATTCCTACATTTAAAAATACGAGTCAAAGTTTGAGATGAAAACATAAAAAAAAATGGTTTTCAATGTTGTCAATGTCAATTTTATTTATTTAGCACATTTAAAACAACATGGTTGCCCAATGTGCTTTATGGGTGTAATGGTACAACACAAGGACAGTAAAAATGTAACACATCATCAACACAATTAATACAAATAAAATAATTTATTAATGTAAATTAAATAAAATATAAAATATAGGATAAACAATAAGATCACTAAAATCCGCTGCGATGAAATGTTGTGGACATGTCGGTGTCCTGGCAACGACCTTGCAGTCTTTGGCAAGGTTTTACATCAAACTGACACAAGAGACAGACTCTTATTGTCCGGGACACTGAGGCCTGCAGTCAGATAGCTTAAATCTTTTTGTTGTTGGGGTCCAAGAAAGCCTGGGGTTAGCTTACACTCAAACAACAACCCAGGCCCCTTCAACACAGCCTCCCACCAGCAGAAAATTGTGGGAAAAGCACCTTTAACACCAAAGAAAGCCCACAGGACCGGGAACCCAGGCTGGTAGAGCGCTGTCCTCTCAGTGCTCAGTTTGTTATCTCAAGCTTGTTCTTTGTTCCCTCTGACTGTGTGAATGATCGGAGGTATCGCTGTGATTCTGTGAAATTGTGCATAACTCTGTGAGAAAGGACAACGTCACTATAGCACAGGAGAGCCGTACGTTTTCTGGTGTAGACCCTACCTATGAAAACAAGTGCTGCACACACACAATACACATGTTGTGGAGGTTATTTTTTATGCTGTTTTAACTTATCAAAATGGGACTGGTAAGCTAATGGTGAGCCCACATCACCAAATATTTGGTTAAAGTTACAGCAATGGTAGGCTAAATGTGTGTTTCCGCATTGGCCATGTTCTTTCAAAAGAAATCAACACTGAAGTAAATTCCAAATTAGGAAAAGCAGTTCCCTGTAACACTCAGTCAATCACTGTTAATCACTGTTCATTTAAAGGACAGTGGAATTAGGGTACAAGACAAATACTTGCTCACCGCGAGTACAGCCCTCAACCCCTTAAACAAAGGGCTCTTCTGCCGCCTTGTGTTTGGCGCTAATTAGCAGATGATAGCATGCTAATATGCTTAGCTAAGACAATGAACATGGGGAAAACATTCCTCCTGCTCTGCTCTGGTAGATCACAAAGCCCCAGTGTTCAACCTTGATATCCGGTGAAATGTGTGAGGCCGAGCTTGTACCTGAGAACAGGGAACCAGTCCAATAAGGGAAGGTGATAGGTCGGTCATGTGACCTCTCAAACTGGGGCGTGGACCCCAACAACAAAACTTTGCTGTCTCGGGTATCGTGAGAACAACAGGTGAGATTCAGGGATAATAAAGAAATAAGGAAGGTAGAGATAGGGAGGAAACACAACCCTCCCACTTTGTGTCAATCCAGTAACTGTAAAGGGAAGCGAGGAACATTTCATTTGGAAATAATTCTACGAAAAGTGTTGTTTCCACAGAAAAAAATATACTAAGAATGACTCCCATACATTGCATAAGTAGATGAAACATGTCACGAGTCATCATTTAAAAACAAATGACGGGAAATAAAGGAAGACTCTGTCTCCCCCACTCTTTGGCCCTGCCTGAAGTAAGTGTGCTAGAATTCTTATCTTAGCATTATGCTCAAACCATTACTGTGCCTCTAGTATGGCTATAGACTGCTTGTGAATTAGTCATAATATGCCCCATTTGACAGTTAGAGTTTCTTGCCTTTTCCCACATCATTGGTAGATTGAACACTGTAGCTCTGAAGGCACAGGAAGGCCTCTAAACCCGGTCTGATCTTGTAGAGCCTAGTGTGACGAGGAAGGGCCTCACAAAATTATTTACAGATTTACACTGTGTAATCACACTCACATGGCCCTCCAGCAACCACCCTCCTGCGGCTGTCACTGCCAGCCTTTCATAAGCAGACAGACTTCATGCATAGACAGACCGCTAATCCAACTGTAAACAATTAAATTACCGCAGACGATACCGTCGTTGTCCTTTCAACATTTGGATGTTGTTCAACTTTGTATACTCTTTGCATTAAATAACTAAAGTATATAGAGATTGCCAGATGTATTAAGAATTACTTTATTGTAGTGTTTCTGAAAGATGAGTTACACTGCCATTGTCATAAAAACTACAGACATTGAAGACACTAAACTTCACAAATAACCATACCTCCAGATTATTAACACATAGCATATAAAGCTCAGTCCCATTTTAACTGATATGTTATTTTAAGTATTTGTTCATACTTTGAGTGATTTAGATAATTACACTGGCATATTTGTGATTTCATTTTCTATATAAATGTCACTGGCTGTTGGTGGAAGTGGCATTTCTAAGTGTAATTTTCAATCCTTATCATACCTGAAAACATCAAAATCCCCATCAAAATCCCCCCCACAGTGTCTTACTGACATACTGTCAGTACAGTGACCTCAAATAACCAAGTACAGAGTCTAATCAGGCTCTTCAACTTTAGTTACATGTGGTTATTATAACAATTATACTTTACTACTCCTATAAAAGCTTACATTTATAATGTAAATGCTTCCTGTAGATGTGCATCTTTTTTTCTTCCTTGTCTCCACACCCACACACAAAATCTTTCCCACATTTCCCTCATTCACGCAGGCAAACTTGCTTTTTGAGTCAATTATCCACACACTGTGGACATCTGCACGAGGAATGCATTTAAGAAAAACTTGTTTAAACCGCACCATGTGTCGGAGAGCCGCTTTAAATGCTCCTCCTTTTTTCCGCCTTCCATAACTACACACTTTTCATTTAACCCTTTGATACGCAACTCGTTTTATATTTTCAGTATTTCAGGTACAACCAAATTTGATAATTACAAATCCTTATTTTAATTTTTCCTTTGTTACTTTTTAAATAAAAATAATTTTGTTATCACTACTTTTCTAATGCACAACATGAGTCAAAAATGAGTCACTCATTTCCTGTGTTATTTCATGCAGGTGCGAGTGTTTTCTTTGCAAGTATGTTTTTTCATTTAATAGTATTCATTAAATATCTCGTTTTTGTGTACCACAAATCATTATTTTCCATTTGTCTGTCTAACTTTATAAATTAATGTATATTGATGTGTTGAATGTTTTTGAAGGATGTGGTTTGTTGTTGTTGTCCATTGAATAAATGTAGGAGGCCAAAGCTGTATGTATGTAGACAGACATGAGCCAGTTAAATCTACAGTATTGTGTGATTTTACATTCTTGTTGTTTTTTAATTTAATTATTATATCTCAGCAGAATTCTCCTGGTCTCTGAAGCTTTCTTCATTTGATAATAATAAAGAGGAAGTGGAAATTACACCTCCTTTCCCCGGTCTGTCCTCACCGTCATCGGATCCCCTTGCATCTCTCTCTGTCAGTAATAGTTAGAGTTACATACTAGAGGTCATTCTGTGTCTGTTTAGTCCAGCCTGCTCAAAACATACGCTGCCACATGCCTCAGTTTACATCAACATCACCTCTGTGCCACTTCTATGTCAGAAGAGGAGAATACACAATACCATGTGACATGCAGGCGTGTCATTACTACATTGTGTAAATGTGCTTGTGTCATTGTGTGTGTGCATTCTTCAATGAATGACCTGCATTCGGCTGGGGTCGATCAATAGTACGCAGAGAGGAGAGCAATCCATCGGCTCTTGTATTCCTCATCTGATCCACTGATCCACAGGGCTTCACTGCTTTTTTGTTTTCAATCTGTCTATTAATATCCAGCCAAACCAGATGTGTGAATTTTTATATTTTTCTGATATGAAGAAAGGATCCCAGGGGAAAGTAAGTCCTGGAGAAACATGAATTGTTCTGAAACAAAGAGACAAAGAGAGAGAGCAAGAGAGGTGGAATCCATCCCTATAATTCATCCATCACATTTATCCATCCAGTCAGACCAGTTTTGGGCTTTAATGGTTGCATGTCCATGAACGTCTCAGGCTTGGCGTTATTTTGATTAAGACACACATGGTCATGTCAGCCAATTACAATCCAGCATTGTGAAACTCTCGTTTCATAATTTTAATAAAATGTGTCTGTTGTTCTTTTGTGAATGGTTTGAAGAGGTACAAAACTGCAATCCCTTGACTTAACTGGACTTGTGTTCCTGCACTAAACGAGACATTACATATTAAAGCACATTTGATATGATTTAGCTGACTTACACTAAGTGCATTCACCCATGAGGGGAGAGAACTCAGCGGAGCACATGTGCAGTAAAACAGTTCAGGAAGTAACCATGCAGTGTATGACCGCATGTTGCATATAGATGGGCGGAGCCTCCCACCATGCTCTGAGTCAATGTCGTAGACATAGATGGTAGTAAAGACATATATGTTACTCGGCATGTGCTCAAAGTATTCCAGTTCTTTTTAGCATGGTAGGTGCAGCTCCTGTTGTAAAGATTGCATTTTTTACACCATGGGAGAAGCTATGTGCACTATTAGTCCTCGACCTAATGTGTGCATTAGGAATATGATAGTATCAATTGGTTATATCTTATCTCATCTATAGAAAGATAGATAGATAGATAGATAGATAGATAGATAGATAGATAGATAGATAGATAGATAGATAGATAGATAGATAGATAGATAGATATTAAACCTTAAAATGAATAGATAGTTGTATTTACAAAGCCATTTTTCAAGGCAATCGGTTAAGTAGGGTCAACCTGTCAGATGATACAGTGTTATGTCTTAGGACTTCACTCAAAGCACTTACTTGGATAGATGGTTTACTTCTGTAACAACAATTTCAGCCAGAGTATTTCTAAGTCTAGATGCATGTAAGTGGCATGTGGTGGTTGGTTGGGGGGGGGGGGGGGGGGGTTGGGGGTTGGGGTTGCAGGCAAACTAAAAACAGACCAAAAAACTGTTGCAGAACACTATCTTCCCTCTGGGCTCCTACAGGGAACATTCAGGACTGGTTAGTAAAAACCGGCCTGAGCAAGTTAGAGCTCTGATTTGCTGACATCATCTCGCCCTCCTTAGCACGGCTCCCCCCCGCTTTCCCAGCTCCATAACCCACAGTTATGTATTAGATGTCACACGATACTGTAAAACATGGAGGGCCTCCGAACTTTCACCAGCCCGCCCTCTCCCTGTCTCTTGTTCTCGGCCTCCTACTCTGTTCATGTTCACTGACTCTCTTTGTGTGGTTATGGACTGGGAGAAAAAAACAAGAACTGAAGGGAAAGGAGGCAATTTTTCTGTTCCCAGAGGCACTTTTTTCTGACTTTTTGTTAATTCTGAAATGTTTAGAGAGTCAGAGAAAAGCTCCAGGGTATTACAGTAAGATTAGTTGCTCTACGTTGGTCCCTTCTCTGAGCCTGTCATCTGAAAACATGCACAGTCACAACCGACAACATTGACTCAGCATTAAAATACTGGGATATCTCAAAGATCGTAGGTGCGATTGATCCTCTGTGTTTTGTGTACACAGGCTGCAGAACACAGGGTGTTAGCAGTTTGCCCATGCATTTTTAAAAGAGGCAACTGAAATGTTTCCTACATGTTGGGATTGAACGACTCTCTGGTTGGAGGAATGCGAGGTCTCAAGAATTCCAGGTTCAGTGGGTGCAATTTTGTCAAATACTGTGGGGGTCTTTTTTTTTTTACAGGCGTGTGTGTGTGCACTGTGTATAACCTTCCGTGACTATTAGCATGTGCAGTGTGAGTGTGTCATGTGTACAGTCACAGCCTTGTCTAAATAAGACCTGGCCGGCTGCAGCTGGGTCCAGCACAGCGCAGAGTTCACTCAGATGCAGGTGTAAAAGTTTACACAAGAAAGCCGGAGATGTGACCTTCCTGTTTACTGTTCCCCTGACAAAAGGTTACTGCGGCTGTGTTTTGCTGCGGCTGGCGTCCTTCACGCGGCCTTGACACAAGTATTGTTCCAGAGTTAAACGAGCTCGGGTTTGACTGCCCTCGCAGATGAGTCGGTCACCCTCCCCGATGAGGTTGATGTCTAACCTTCCTTAGTCTATGGTTGGGCCAATGACAATCATCATAATCATCAATGATCATTCATCTCAGAATTTCCGAGATGGCAGCCGCTGATGGAGAGCGATCTGTGAAATCCACTGTGGAACAAATATATAACAAAGTGTACAGTATATTTCCACTGAAAGAACTGTACACTGTTTGCATGGCTCTGATTGGTTGTGGGTCGAGTCTGACTAACAACACCCCCAGTAAAGCAAAAATGAACGGCTGTTGCGAGTTGACCCCTAGGCGTCACTTTTTCACAAATGTCCCCTTTGAGCGTCAACCTTTTCCGTTGTGCAGGAGTACGTTAATAAACTTCCAATGTTCTCTGCTGCGTTGAAAGTGGATGCAAAGGGCAAGCAGTCAGTGGATCTTTCTTTATACCACAATCTTTCACAAACCTTAAACATACAATAAGTAACTTTGTGGGTCTCTCAATCAAAACAAACAAACAAAAGAAGTAGTTTGAAGATGTCGTGAAGTAGTGTGGGATCATGGGAGCTGTTTTCTTCACCGCTGTGGTTGAGGGAAACCACAAATCAAATCAAGACCAAATTATGTTCTCCGGTGAAATAATGTATTAAAGCTTCATTCAGAAAAATGTAATGAATAATCCGGACCCATTGCGAGTGACCAAAACAAACAGTGAAAGGAAAAGACTGCTGACTGGCTAAATGTCTGTCAGTGTGTTTCCCTTCATACCCCTTAAGTTTAAAATTAAAAGGCTACACTCCACTTTCTCAACAACTAAACAATGGGGGGAAATAATAATAACAAGACATTTCCTGTTGCCACCGGGGGGCGCTGTGATTTTAAGTCATGATTTCTGTGTAGATGTCATCAGGTCGCGACTCTTCCGGAGATACAGAAGCTTGTGTTTTGATGGCATCAAAACCTTTATGCCACGCCACGTTCTCACGGTGTGATGAAAAATTGAAATTTAAGCAAGTTTAGATTTCCATCTTGTTGTGATGACACTCATCTAAATTTTAAGTTGATTTGATGAAAGCTCTACAACAAGTGCATCAAAGTAAAAATGTGGAATATGGCCAAAATGGCCACTGAATCCAAAATGGCGGGCTTCCTGTTGCGTTTTCATAATGCTCCTAGAGGCGTTTTCCAATGATTACTCACGATACACCTTTGTCCCGATTTTGGTGAAAATCAGTTATGTGGAAACCTAGGGGCTGAGTTCCAGGTGGCGCTGTTGACCATTTTTGCCACGCCCATTTCCAAATACTCCAGAATACGTAAATATTGCACCACTTTCTAATTTACTGCAAACTTTAAAAGATTTGAAAGCTGCCATTGAACAGGGGAGGTAGGTGACCCTGAGATAAAAATGTCACGGCTGCCATGGCGATGATGATGTCACTGCCACCTCATGGGAGATCCACCGGTTGCCATAACAACTATGCATTCCTCGGTTGTGCTGATTGCATTTCCTTGAAGATCTCTCCATTCTATTCTATTCTGCTGTGCTTCATTGCATGCGGTTATCCAGGTTTTACATAGGATCATCTATTCTCCTCCTGCCCCTGGATCCAGAATAATTGGAATAGTTTTTCATTCTGGTTTCTTCCCTCCATAATCTCTCTAGTTTATCCTCAGATACCTTTCTGATGAACATCACAGCCATATCTTAGTCCTGCAGGTTTGAAGATGGAAAGCACGTAGACCCACTCAGTGAGCGCTCACTCAGTTTTAATGTAATTTCACCATGTCAGCGCGATTAAAGGATTCTGCTCTAAATGAAAACGCAGTTGGAGGTCGTTTCGCTGGCATGCTACACAAACACCAGTTGACGTTTTCCCAGCAATAAAATCAACGCAGGATTTAGCTCAGGCTGGTCTTTACTGGACTTTCACTGTTACTGGGAGAACACTGAGGATGTGAAATGAAATACAAATGTCTGGTTCTCTTTTTGGTCTCACTCCAGATTCAGCAGTGTTCCTCCCCTATACAATACTCTTCCTCTCTCCCCCTACCTGCCTCTCCTCCCCCCACCTCCCGCTCTGTGTGTGAGTCCACATGGCGGCCTAATCCCTCTTACTGTAGCAGGGTGATGCCCATTGGCCAGAGCTGTTATTTGTGGTGGTAGATTAGATGGAGTTCAGCGCTGTCATGTCAGGCAGATAAACCCCTCCTGCTTCCACTGACACAGTTTTCTTATTGTCACCTCACAAACGTGATTCCACCTGATCTGGGAAGCTGGTGTGAAACTGCTACTCCCCCCCCCCACAGTTCAAGTTTTCAGGTTGAATAGCCACAGTGCAGGTATACTCACGGACCACGGTGTCTATTATCTTTTTTTCTCTGACCCAGTTTCTCACTAATCCTCCTCTTTCGCCTGTCTGGTTTACACAAACAGAGGCCTGGCCTATGAGGAAGCAGGAGGGAACTTATCTCAGCTATGTATCTTCAACTCGGGTAATTAACTCTGCATGTAGACGGTTCAATCAACTAAAATGTCGGATGATTTAAGTCTCCTGGCCAGCAACCCAGGACACGATCGATAACCAAAAGGTTTTTACTTTAAAAAATCTGTAATAAGGAGATGCTGATTGTGACACATTGCACTGTTCGCTTAAAATAATTTTTCAATGAGCACCGAACAAAGATGTGAAATTCATGTAGCTGCTGTGGGGATCTCCAAAGTCAGTAGGTCACATCATCTGGAAACCAAGAATGTCTATATATAACCCTTATTCAGAGATATCTGAGTGTGTGCAGGGGAGTGTGCCACTGAGCACACCTACTTCTTCATTTCAATTTCATAACATCAGTTTTAAGTTCTCCTTTCAATCTGCCTACAGTGTCCACTATGTCTTTTGAGCTTGATCTTTATTAATCAGATGATAGGCGTTTAGAAGTTTCAGCACACAGAGCTTCATTCAGTTAAAACCATGCGACTGAGACTGTACACCTACTGATATTGGGTTGGCACTATACTGGATGCTTTGAAAGCTCACTCCTACAAATCTCTTCTAATGTCTTTCAATAACCGGGACCCAAAAGAATCTTGCTGAGGGGTCCTACAAAGACAAATGCCAGCACAGGCCAGGCTCGTGGGGCCCGTCGGGGGACCGAGCAGAGGTCAGACAGAGGGGTCAGACGGTCTAAGCCTCCCCTTGTGTTGGAGATGCCCCTGGGATAGGTGCTCAGACACACCCAATCCCGTGAGAACAGTCACACTGTGTGGCTCCCCCGGGACACAGAGACACACTCAGATCCACGTATAAAGTCTGCCCAGCCAGCCATCAGTAACTATGTCTGTCATGGCGGCACACACAGGCATGGGCTTTATGTACACACAGTGCAGTAAATGGGAATGCAGGTAAAACATCTGCCTGGTCAGATCTCATATGGTTCACATAGTAATATACTCACATAAAGATACACACACACACACACACACACACACACAAAGGCAAATGCAACCTCAGCACATGTAGCTGTGTGTGCTCCTGAAATACATAAGGAGACAGTGTATTGATTTGACTACAGATACAAAGCCCAGCAGGTCAGAAATCGCCTTTTTATTCTGAGACATGCTGGGCAGGAGATCCATCACCATGGCAACCACATGTGTGACCTTCGAGTAGAGGCCGTGTTAAAGTCACACATATACAGAGTTTATTCTGAGCATGCAAACACAATCCTGCTATTTAGGAAGAGCTAAATCTGAGTTTGCAGTTTTATTTATTTTTTCCTCAGCTGTGACTTGTTTGTCTCTCTGCAGCAGGACGTGATTATGGTTTGGCTCGGAAGGATGAAGAGCGCAAACGTAGGCCAGGAGGACACAGTGTTCCTTTTGACGGAACATTCAGAAAGTAGACAAACACAATTCCACCATCATTTGCCAAAGATATCTTGAATTCTAAAGACTTGAATCACACTGCATGACAATTGAAGAATATAACCAGACACGTCTATTGAAAGGCCATAAATGTACATGTGCCCTACTTAGTTGGAAGAAAAACTCGACTCATTTACTTAATTAAACATAGCCGTCTCATACCGTTGACTCTATTTAACTCAGTAAAATTACAGAAGTATTAAATGAATATCATGAGTAGCCTACCCAGCCATGGAAAACCAGCCATTATACAGAATTCCCCATTGCAAAATAATGCACCAGAAGTTGCTAGATTATAATTATTGATGCATTAATGAGTAAATCCAATTAATATGGCAGTTTTTTTTTTTATATAAGCCTAATCAGGACAGGTTCGTATTTTGCAGGGCTCCAAAAAGTCTAATCTTAGTTTCTAAGGATTTATCATTATTTATGTGTTGATTATATTAAATGTATTTAATCTCAATCAGCAAAGTAACTATTATCCAAAGTGAACAAACAGTTAAGAGTTCAATACTGTCCTTTTAATTGTAGTGGAGTGTGATTTATGAAATTATAAAGTAGCAGAAATTTAGATTATTGAGAGAAGTACTGATATAATGACATAGATTTGACTTCAGTGATTGTCAATAAACTGGACAAATGTCTGCCAGAATTCAAACAACGGAGGCTGTCTAATTCTTTCCTTTGAAATGTAGAAACAGACTGAACTGCTTGTTCTTGCTCCAAAGCAGATTAGAAATAAAGTCAGTGAACGGAGCCAATTCCACAATCTCACAAAGCCCCATTATTAGAAATCTGGGGGCTTCAGAGAGGCCCGACTACAAACCTCCAACCAAAAAAATTCTATATGTGGTCTTTGATCAGACACATTATTCACATGATTCCTTTCAACAGCACAGAGGTCATCCAGGAAAGAAATGAAATGGTTTACATGAACTTTCATTTATGTTCATATGTGAGACCTGAGGGGGAACGGATGTAATGGAAGACAAGGGATGAAAACAGCAAGATGCAGAGGAAGAACAAAGTATAGCTTGATGAAGAGAAAGGTCAACATTACTCGTGTTCAAATTTCCTGAGCGAGAGGCTGCTCTCATGTGTGTGTGTGTGTGTGTGTGTGTGTGTGTGTGTGTGTGTGTTTGTAAGATCACTCAGTACAAAGCAAACTACTCCAAGTCCAAAAATCTACCAAAGCCCAACAGTCCCCTCATGAAACAACATTTAAATTCACTCATCAAGATTCATAAATGATCATCTGTGAAATCAAGGAAAATGTAGAATAACATCCTATCTCGTTTTCCTATGTTATAGAAAGTGGAAAAATCCACGTCAAAATGTAGTGCTGCTTACAAACAACAAACTAACCAACAAACCAAAAAAAAGGGGGTGAAAACATAACCTCCTTGGTGGACGTAATTTGGCACCAGAAACATCTGAGACCTTCTGGATAAACCGTCAGTTGCTAAACAAACAGTGGTAGTGACATAATGAGACAGAACAGGAAATACATTTAAAATGTAAAGCTCAAATCCTCATTTACCTGCAGGGTATGTTGTCATACAGAAAATTCAACTAGAGTATATGAATAATGATTTTTCTTTTTTTTTAATGTGACTTCTGCCTTGAAATTGTGCTAAGCAACAGTGGAAGTTAAACAAAGAGTTAGAAAAATATCGGAAAGGGAGGAAAAATAACAACAGTGTAAGTGGTGCCTGGCGTCAAATAAGTAGAGTTTTCCACCCCGGAGATTGTACATAGTAAAATTATGAAAATGATAGTCATTGTCTATACACTCTTTACTATAGACAATTATAAATACAAATAAATCTAGACTTTACTCCTAAATTTAAAGGTATATGCCATCAAATTTAACAGTTTTTGTGTGAGTCCAGCCTCATTTAAATTCCCAGGTCAGTGGAGGAAGCGCAGCAGGAGAACAGATCTGTTGTCTCAGCGCACCCAACATAAATTTGATATCCACCGCACTTCATTGGCATTGTGGTGGCTGCTGTTTTTGCTTTGATGTTGTGATATATTTGCTATTTCCTCAATAAAGACAAAAATGTGCGCTCATCATCCAAATCGGTCACACATGAAAACACTCACACGGCTCACACAGACAGAAAAACAAAAGGATTCCACTTATTAATCTCACTTTCAGAGAAAACCGCCGGGACCTGTGTTTTGGTTGGTGCACGTTCACCATGTTGTTCTGTAATGCAACACTTCTTCTTGTCTGAACGCAACACTGCATCAGGAATTCAAGGAGGAGTCGCACCTTAATTTGCATCACAGATTTGCATTTTGTTTTGCACTGCAGATTTGCTTCACTGTGACGTGAGTGTGAAAATCAAAGGTGGAAAAATATTACACCGATATTGGGTGTGTTTCCATTATTGTTGTTGTGATGACAATTCAACACAAAAACCTCTAAACATGCTCTTAACATAATAGTCAACACACCCAATAACAGTGTTTCCATTATGTTAAGAGCACATGTTGTTGTGTTGACTCGTCATCACACATGCTGGATGAGCTTTCAGGTGTGTTGGCTTGTGGGTGTTCCACGTCTCATTCATACCTGAGTCTGATGACGCAGTTACAGTATAGGGACTTGTTTGCCTCATTAGGACAAACAGGTGAATATGTTGAATAAGGGCCAGGGTCAGGAAAGTAGCAGTCATGGTTGAGGCTAAAGTCAGTGGACAAGACATGAATGTAAAGTCAGTGTGGTGTCCTCTGAAAACATGGAGACACAACTTGGTGTGTGTGTGTGTGTGTGTGTGTGTGTGTGTGTGTGTGAGTGTGTGTGTGTGTCTGTGTGTGTGTCTGTCTGTCTGTCTTTCTGTCTGTCTAGTTGAGAGAGAAATGATTCTTTCCATGTTCCACTCTGCCTTCTGGTGGTTAAACAGGACATTACAAGTGGAATTAGACCTTGACTGATATGACAGAAACCAACCACAGGGTGGAGGGAGAAGACAGGAGCAGACAAGTGTTTGCCATGTTACTGCCCGAACCTCTGCTGCCAGAGGGACAAGAGTGGAGCTAAAATCTATCAAACACCAACCAGTCACAAACAGAACCTAATGGAGAGCTCCTGGAGTTCAACCAAACACAAGCACCGGACACAAGGCTCTGATTCTCCCTCTGCAGCAAAACCACAAGCAGAGGCTTCTCATCATAGTCTCTCCCTTGTTATTCATGGAGAGTCTGAATCACTGGAACAACACAAGCCACTTTCAGACTTGGCTTGTGTTGATAGTTTCCATATCTGTCAAGCACCAGGGTCAAATGCTTGGTAGGAGTCTTCTTTATGGATATACTTCTTGGATTGGATGGCTTATTATTATTATCGTTAATATCATTATTGTCATTATTTAGTATTACTACATTGGCCTTATGTTGGGTCAAATTTGTGAGCTGTTTGAAAAGGGTGACTGAAATTTCAAGGTTTACAAATGACGGCTCATTTGACGCAGTAAAGCTTCTGTGAGATATGCACTGAACTCCAGAGATCCTCCGCAGTTTCTCTGTAAGAGGCGTGTGTGTCCGGCAAATGTCCAAGTTAGAGCCTCCAGAGTTTCTGTATAAAGTCTGCAGAAAGTCCGGAAGAGCCAATGTGAGAGGGTGGGAGGGATGATGATTTTTCTGACACCCAACAGATTCAAAACTTACAAACTGTGAAGAGAATCCAGACCCAATTGTCAGATGATCCTCCGCAGGACATTTTACTGAAATTTGCTAAATAACTCTACTTAGTCCCACATAGTCACCGTAGGAAAAGGCCAAATGACATATAAACAGTCAGACTTGGTTCCTATGTGGGGTGTGACTGAGATTTATTGTTGTTCCCTCACAAGGTGGTGAACATTTTGTCTGAGTTTGTTTATTTGTATGTTCACAGGATTATACAAAAACTACTCAACCAATTATCATGAAATTATGTGGAGCGATGGGGCATTTCCCTACAAGAAGCCATGAAATGTGGGTGTGGATCAGTGGTTCCTGATTTTTTACTTTCTCAAATATTGAATGGCCCCTGATGAGAAAAAAACATCACTCATATTTAGGGAACTTCTATTTATGTGCAATTTTAATGTGGTTTCATGAGGGCCTGATGATCTAGTGTCTGGTGCTGCATGATCTCATGTCCACTGAGGTTCAGATCTTCCACCAGTAATGAGTCACACTCTGTGTACCAAAACATTCAGCTTTAATTAAATACTCCAAATCAAAAAAGAATATGCAAACAATTTCCATTTGTTCTCATTGTTTTAGTTCCTATTGCATTTGAATGACCTTGTTATCCACAGCATAAAAGGCGTTAATCTACATTTAAGTTATATTGGTTTTCTATCATTCACACATGGCATTGCAAACAATAAAGTGCTTTTTTTTGTTTTTAAAGATAACCTTCTCTTTAACCAATCAAACATACACCGAGTCAATACCTGCGACCCTCTTCAAGACAGTGGAATTTGTCACATACATGTGCAAGTACACGTTTATACACAAAGACTCAATCCCACACATGTGCAGGAAACTGTTTCGACCCTGCAGTTCACATACATGCTTAACTCTGTGCTTTAGAAGTGTAAAGGTTGATTGATGAGTAATGTTTAGTTGAATGTTGTCATTTTTGTTCCTTTAAAAAAAAAAAAAGATCTGTTGTCCACCATCCTTTCTGGGTTTTGACTGGTGATACACACAGTCTCCATCATGTTAGGAGCTGGAGAGAGCTGAGCTAAAATCTCCTTACAGGCATGTACACACAAACAAGCCAACACACACTCATCAAACCCTGCTTTGACCCCTGCCGATGGTCAGCTCACCTCTTGTCTCGAGTGGGAGACATGTGTTTCAGGCAAACAGGAAGCGCTACCCACCAAGGATGTAGAAAAGCTTTGTCTACATCCATATTACTACATTTTCTTCCCTGGTCCGCAAAAGCGTTTTGGCTCTGTATCGATTTTCATTCACGTCCATAATAACACGCGCATCACATGACCAGTCACATACATTGAGCATGAATCTGTGCTGCAGATTGCTCGAATAATAGCTCATCTCCTTCACACGTTAAGCATCATTGTAAAACGCTGAATTTAACTGCGCAACAGCTGTTAGCAAAGATAACAGGGTCAGCTACGCTCGTAATAGATTATCCATATTGCGTTCTCCACTGGAGGCTAATGCAGATTGTTTTATTCTAGAAGGGGGTCATGTCATATCAGCGAAGGCTATGTAGTGACCAGGAATACCCAATCAGCAGGCGGATGTGAGTGGCTACGCCATAATTTCCAAACATGCCCATGCCTGCCTGTCAAACGCAGCACCGGAGTTTTCAAACTAAAACGGGGCTAGCAGCGTTTCCGGACGTTTTGTTTTAGCAGCTCATTGAAAAACATAGTAGTGTGGATGTTGCCTTTGTGTCGTTAAGGTTCATTTGTTGCCACCACTCAAACTTTCATGCTTTGTTCTCAGGGCTTTAGTGGCACAAATTTGAGGCTGATGCAAAATTTGTAGTTTGTATATTTTCAAACAGGTGTTGTAAGAATGTCCTGAAACAAAGCATGGCATATAATTGCTGTGCTACACAGAGTACAATCTAAGTGTAAAGTTATACTCATGCAAATTATAAAAATGAGAGTAACCGTCCCTGAAATGTTCAGGATTCGTGCTTGAGCCAGGACTGATTGAACAAGCGCCACTAAATCATGGTGGCTCTCATGAGAATGACTTGATGCTTTGTGGGTGACTTCCTTGTCTCTGTCTTCACACTGACCACACACAGACACACACACAAACACTCACACACTGCCCCACATCATGAGACAAGGGGACCAAATCACAGTCAAGGGGGAAATAAGTCTTTCACATACAAGTTCATTGATCACTACTCCTTTCACCCCCTGTTCTCTGATGGATCATTTAATGCATCTTGTGTCTGAATTGAAACTGACACCAGAGCAGAGTCAAATATAAAAAGTCACAACATCGCTGATAACAGAACAGGCAAAACCCAAACGAAATGAAATCAAGGAGTCTGTTTTTTTTTCAGTTTGATGTCTTCATGGATGATTCAGTGAGGCTGAGACAGTTATGACGATGCGTCATTCACCTTTGCCACAATTCAATCCAGCGCGTTGTGCTCTGTATCTGCTGTATCTCTGATCAGCAGCCGGCCAATCGAATGGCAGGAAACCCTGGATCTGAGAGCTGACGTCGCTCAGAGTGGCGTGGAGCTGCAGAGTTGACTGACAGTTTAACAGCATCTCCCTTTTACCATCACAACGTCCATCAGCGGGTTTGGAAGGCACATAACAATCAGAGTGCTCTCCACCAAACAGACGTCTATGTCCTGTTGTTTTGAGTGACAGGCACTTGGACACCTTTCTGTCCCGACGCTATGGACACAAGCAATGGACAAAGAGCGTATTAGTCACATGCAATATGAAGTTGTAGCAAGTTTAAGAGTGAAACGGACATAAAACTATGACTGTGAAGGAGCTTACCCAATAAGTATTTCTCTTTAGCCTCTGCTCTCTCTTTGGCATCAAAGTACCAGACTGTGATGGCATAGCTGTAACACACAAGAGGAGGGATGGAAACAAGGCTAAGAGTTAGCATCTTTTGTGGATTCATGATATAACTCTGGACTGGATGTTTTATGTCTTGTTGTGTAAAATAATGTAACATCACGATATATCCCACATTTTCGTAATGCAAACCTAGTAGCGTGACTTGTAAGCAAGAAAGGAGACCGACATTTCTTACAAATGCTGAAAGCGCTTGACCAATCACAACTGAGTGGGCCAGCAGGCCAATCAGAGCAGACTGGACTTAATCAGCAGCGCGGAGTCTTTAAAAGACGTGAGCTAAAATCAAGTGTTTCAGACAGAGGCTGAAAAGAAGAGGGGCAGCAATGAACAGTAAGAGGACATTAGAGCCTGTAAACCATTTCAAGTAATAACACAAATTACAATTATGATCCTGAATATGAGCATATTATGTCTCCTTGATCAAAAAATTGAGCCCCTCAGATATTTATGCAGAGAAATTGTTCTGCTGTTGAGCCAAATAAGGACCAGGTCATTTTCTGTTGACTTGTCTGTGTGAGAAAATGTGTCCATCTTTGATATTCTGCTACACTAATGTTTAAATAATCTGTAAACTTAAACATACTGATCATTATATCCCCTCTATATATTCCAGGGGGAAAAGAAAATAAATAAAATCATAGTAATTACATTTTTTTTTTAAAGCAACATGGTAGACAAGTGCTTAAAAAAAAAAACATCTTGTCGTTGAGCAAACAGCAAACTGTCTGGGACAGTAAATATCTCAGGCAGCAGACAGTTAATTCCTGCAGTCTCTCGTCTCTTGTGGGGCTGTGTTGTTTATTCCTGTCTCTCATGTCTGCGCCTCTTCAGCACGAGTCGTGCAATCGAACCTTCCTCCCCTCTCCCTCCCAACATCCCCCGCAGGAAACACATACTTCCTGCTTGCAGCCCCACCTCGCCCCCCAGCAGTCAGGACGGGAGGGATGAGGCGATGCAGGAGAAAGGACATGCGTCCTCAATGGACTGCTTAGGTTTGTAATGTAACTGATGATACGTTCACAAGTGCTTGTACCAGTCTGTTTATGTGAAGAGCAGTTTTATCTCAGAGAGATTATATACAAGTGGAGATCCTTGTTTCTCTACAATACAACTGTCAAAATAAATTGTAATTCGACCTCCTTTTAACTGGATGACTCTACAAGAATGCAAGAGTGTGTACTTGTCTATCTGGTTGTGTTGCAGTGTGCTGCTGTATAGACAGGTTACTAACCGAGTGGCGTAGGCCGGCTTGACCTCGTGCGGGTTCCTGCGGTCGGACCAGAAGATGAGCAGTCGGTCAAAAAGAGGCTCGATGTTGGCGACCACATTTTTACCTTCAGGGTAGATCTGCAACAACCCTCCTTGTTTCTACAAAGGCAAATACACACAAAACACACAACAGGGTCAGCAATAATGAATTGTGTTAATTCCCCTAGGATCAGAATATGCATTTTATTTTTATTTTTCTTGTGCCAATGAGCATTTGTGGTTTTAATCAATTTGCTAATGTATAAATTAAAATAATATAAAGTGATATAATATCAGATGCACATTTAAACCTATGATGTCATTTAAGACAGCAATGATCCACATTTATAAAAATATTTATAAATACTATTAATAATTAACATATGTATAGATAATAATAATGTAAATTGAACTGATATTGATAATAAACTCACCTTCACATCCCAGTTCTTGTTAAGATAGTAGATACATGTGATGCAGCGACCGTCACCGTTCGGATTGTCAACATGGCGGACATACCCTGCCCCGTTACCCGGGTAACAGGCAACCATGGCCTAGAAACAGAAGAAATGGGAAAATGAATTAATTTGAGAACAATTCTGACTATTAAAATACATTTCATGCAGCACTACAAAAACTGTTTCGACAACACGACTTAAGATATTTATCATCTTTACCAGACGACTTTAATAAAAAGTGAATTGTGTCGTGGTCTATTTGACAAGATGAGAAATCAAAGTGCGGGCAATGACCAGTAAAGAGCTACAGGTGACCAATCAGAAATTTGAACGATATTGCCAAATATTACACTAAGATTAAATAATGTCTTGTCAGTCAATATTGATAATTACGCTTCAAGACCATTACAAATCTGAGGGAGATCAATGATTTGTTATATCTCCTCACTGTGTTTACAGAACGCATAAGCAATATATTGATGAAAATATAAATTGATGAGACAAATGATTGATATCGTTTTATTGCCCAACCCTTATTAGAGTCTCAGTCAGTATAAGGAGGATAAAAGATTTGAATCTCTCCAACAGTCTGGTTTACATTTCTTCTTTCATCAAACCATCTCTTGCCATTTGGCTTTCCCACTGCTCCACAGCAGACTCTTTCCCCAGGTGGACTTCTCGTCTATTCAGCATCACATTCCAAAATGTGATTTGTGAAACACACACACACACAAGAGGAAGCAGCAGAGAAATACGTCAGCGTTCGACTCCGGCTACTCAACGATCTGCAGATATCGTCCTGTATCCATGTTCAAACAATAGGGCCTCGCGCTGGTATTTCCCCTGCCTGACGTCTGCGCGCTGGAGGCTGAGATGCGGGAGTGTGTGTGAGTCTGAGCCACAGGAACATGCTCGTGTTTCAGGCTCAGAGCAAGGAAGCTGTACAGCTGATTCCCTCACAGACTGACATGAGCCTGAGAGCGATTGGAGGACACTGTCCCTGTCTTGACTTATATTGTTCTGCTTGGGAAGCAAAAGTTACAGGATCAGACGTGAGAGCATCACTTCAGCTCAGCCGTGGGACACTAACTCATCACTAACAGGTTCTGCTCTGCTGCGCTATCGATTGAACTCGTCTCAGACCATCCTTTAAGCTCTGGTGCGACACTGTGAGAGTCTGAACCCCCCCGAGGAAAGCAAAGAGCGCTCCGCGCACAGATTCCGGAGACAAACGCTCCTGTCCCCGTGTTGTTTGTGCAATAAAAGTGACCGGCCAGTTTTGTTTGGCTGTATTCAGGGGTTGCGATGCACCTCCTCCCCCTCCTCCTCCTCCTCTCCTTCCTCCTCATTCACAGTCAGGCGAGTTTGGTCAGATTGCGTGTGACTCTGCTCAGTCGCCAGTGTCGGCTCTCATTACTGACCAACGCTCGCAGTCAGAGCTCATTAACCTCTGGACCTTTTTCTGCTCTGGGCTTCAGCTGAAAACCAGACCTGCTGTGTCAAAATGAACATTTCAACACACACAAAGAAAAATTGAAGAGAAATATGTGTATGTGCATAATGATCATTAGAAACGTCTATATGATCTATATGATTTTGATTTCTAGTGGTTATGGGTTGTCATTTTAAGTCTCCAGGCAGCCGCAGGATCAGATCCAATCGGCCCTTTTACGCCTGTCATCACTCTCTGTCAAATGTTCAGGCTTAGAATGTCCGATCAATAAAAGCTAAAACGCCCAAAGAATATCTTAAAAAGAAAATAAATTCTCTCAGGAATTGGCTTTGAAAGTGTCTTACGAGGTTTGCAATGCACCCAACCCATTTATTACCCCTCACAGACGCATACAAGGCATTTTGATTGAATTTGAATTCAAAATGACAGAGCAATAATGCAAAATATCTCTCAGTACACTGGAGAGAGTCATCTGCTGTTTTCTCTGTCAATTCACATGTTAAAAAACTGATCCACCGTCATGTCGGGTGACAACCGTTGGTACAGACAGGAACTTGTTGTGACAAGTTCTCTCTTATAGAAATGTATGTTCATGCTAGCCTGCAGCGTAAACACACACACACACTCTGTCAAAGCTTACACAAGACAGACAAATAATTTAGGACAATTATGAGATTTGTTCTAAGCAAGAAATATAACTCCATAAACTCCCACACAGTTTCACTCTCCTTCACACACACAGACACTGAGCGTGACACAGCACGTCTCGAATCCTATCTGCCGTGTCTGTCGTCTCAGCTCTTCTCCCTCCTTCATCTCTGCTGAGATCTTTGCCCACAGTACGTTCAAGTCTAATTGGCCCCAACCTCCTGTCTGCCAGGCACCGTTATTAACATCCTATTGGCAGCGCCGGGGCAGATACCCGCACTGTCAAGGTGATGGCCCTGGAGCGCAGAACAATCTGTGCCGGACAAGAACAAAAAACAAACGCCAATGCTGCACGCATATTCTGATAAGAGATGGTGAAGAGAAGAGAGTGGGTTGATAAGGCTGAACAAATACAGGCACTAGAAGGAGTGAGAAAGAGGATAGGAGTGTGTGCGGGATGGAGCAGGGGTAAGAACAGAGATGAGGATGTTGCTGGCGAACTGTGATGATGGCAGACCGATAGAAAAACGGTGGAAAATTTAAACCTATGAGGAAATGGGTTAATAGCTCATAAAAAGTCATTTTTGCAATCATACAACCGACACTTACAGAGATTTAAGATGAAGCAGACATAAGGTCTTTGAGAGCTATAGACTGTTTGAATGTATAATGATTGCTATTTTTGTCTGAAACAGTTTTATCTTGCTTGTTGAAATCCTCTCTGTGTCCTGGCAGCCATAATAGCCCAAAAATAATTGTATTAGTAGTTTTCATTCTAACTATTGCCTGCTCTTGCTAGCATGTCCAGGATTACCAACACTAGCTTTAGGACACTAAATCATATATTATATCTTTAACTAGAATGGCAATTTCCCCTGCAGAGGCCCAGCAGTCCCCTTAAATTCATCAAACTGCACAAAGTGTCACACACTCATGGATATCAGTTCCTTAAATAACATTTCCCATCAAGAAATCCACGCCCTGTTGCAATGTTCAAGAAACAAATTCTGGATCCACCCCCTGATCTGTATCCGACCCTAGATATGACAAACACATATCTTTCCTACAAGTTTTGTGTTAAATCATCCAGTGTTTTTTCTGTAATCCTTTTAAACAAAAGCACTATGATCAAAATGCATCAGGAGGAACAGGGGAAGCCCCTGATCAGAGCGTGTGTAGGAAACAGAGGTATTTATGAGTGAGTTAAATGTGCAGCTTAAGGGCTTCATTAAGAAAAGACTTTAAGAGGTCAAAGACTTCAGAAGTCATCAATCTGACCCGAATAAGAGAACGAGACAAACAGTATTTTCCTCAAGCGACAACTAAAAGGCTCAGAATGAAATACCACAGCCCTGAGAGATCGTGGTTTATTGTAAACCTCCAAAGTCAGTGAGGGTAGGAAACCTTCTTTCAGGATGAATCAGCACAACAGGCGTTTACCATCTCTGGGGTTGAAACCAGCCGAGTCACAAATTGTGTCAACAAACTTCTTTACCACAGCTGATTAGTCATAAGCGACCTGGACGACGGGGTGTGACCAAACTTAAGATCAGCGATTATTAAGAGAGGGTGATAAAGGTCTTGATGATTGAAACTGAATCATGAAGAAAACGCATCGTCACTCCCAGTGTGTATCTGTGCCGTCCTTCCTGGTTCGTCATGGGCCAAACATTCAGCTAGATTCTGCTGCTGCTTCTGTGTGTGTGTGTGTGTGTGTGTGTCTGTGTGTGCGTGTGTGTCTGTCTGACATTCTGAAGTCAAAACCAATACGCCCATTTAAATATTTGCTGGTAATATCACTGACTAATATAATACAATATAACATATGTTAGTTATTTCATATGCGCACATTAAAAAAGTTGGAAAATGTTCTCAGCTCTTGTGAATTCCAAATGACTCTCATTATGCATGAGTCATCAATGGACGTTAGGCGTTGGTTGTGTGTACGTGTGTGTGTGTGTGTGTGTGTGAACGTGTGTGTGTGTGTTTGTGTGTGTGTGTACGTGTGTGTGCAATATTCTATATACATACTTGCATTTTCTCTCACATGTTTCCAAAACGGGATAATTTAATCATTTATTTAGATTAATAGAAAATCTATAAATCTTGTATAGATGTACATTAAAGCTTTATACGTCACATAAAAGTGGAAATAAAAATAACACCAAAAGGAAGACTAGGTGACAAAGACCATGCGGTATACTAATCCTAACCATCCCCAGCAGCTTGGAGAGAATTCAACAAATAAGACACAAATCATGTCATTATATCATCTGGGTGGCAAATACTAACCAGTGATGATTATATGACAGTCTGCATTTTTAAACACTGGGTCGGTTTTACCCTCAACTAAATTAGCACAACAAGGCTACATTTATCTGTCCATCTATCCTGCTCATCCAGACGAGCTAGCTCCTAGCTCTCCTGCTGTGCTGTGTGTGTTTGTGTGTGTGTGTGTGTGTTACTATGTGACTTCTGACTCCTGCCTGCATGGCGGCACTGCCGAGCTCTATGTGGGCCATCTGAGGACACGCCGCTGCAGCAGACATACTCGCTGTGACGAAGCTCCTGCTGCAGCGGCCCTCCTCGCTCTTGCTCAACGCCGTCCTCCCACTCCTCGCTCCCTTTCCCCCACCCTCACCTCCTCCTCCTCCTCCTCCTCCTTCATGCATCCTATTCCCATCTATGCACAAATACAAGACTTTCCCCACCACCACCTTGCACCGTGTTAAAGCTGTAATCATTTCTAGGCTGCAGAGCCTTGCTGCTGCTGCAGCCGACAAGCAGGAGTTAGACTCTGGTGGTGAAGCAGTATTTTGGGCATTGCCTGCCCCTCTCTCTCTCTCTCCATCTCTTTTATACACAATGCGCAGCTCTGTGTTACCAAGGTAACGGCGGGGAAATATTTTGTCCGAGAAGCAAACAAGGGGATTGATAAGACAAAGAAGAAAGGGGGGTGAAGTAAAGGATAGAGGGGAAAGGAGAAGGAGATTAGATTAAGTGGTATGAAGGGAAATGATGTAATGAAGAAATCAGGTTCATTTTCATTAGACAAAGAGTAGGATGGAAAAGACGCAGTGACCTTCCATCAAGCTGCACACACTCCGGATCTATCACTACGCCCATCTCCTGCACTCCTCAACACGAGCACCCAGCCGAAAAATGTTGTTTATATATATATATAAATAATACTAGATTTCTTTATGCCTTAGTGCTATTAATTATTCTGGGAGAAATCAAGGAAATGTTGAAAAATATCTCGCAATGTTAAACAAAGTGAAAACAAATGACTGGATCCATCCCCTGATCCGCAACCAAATTCAACTTGTTCTTCTTTCGGTCATGCTCCCCCCCTCCACTTTATCCCATGGAGCTCTGTTGAGTAGTTTTTGCGTAATCATTTTAACTATAAAACAAACATATGACAGAAACTTGCATCAATACAGTTTATATTTAGCTCTTCATGAATCTTTGTCCTCAAATGTTTCTCCAAGCAGTCTGTCTAACTGAGAAGTGAGAGAGACTTTCCCGGATTGCTTTCATTTGGGCAGAGCTCCGGCTGCAGCACGACTTTGACCTGACAGCAGCACAGTCAGCCCACGTTCATAGCAAAGGCTGCTTAAGAGCAGCAGACACCACCGGCCTGAGTTAGAAATCTGCCTAAAGCTTATGTAAATGACTAGACGTGCAGAGAGGGCAAGGTGCTACGTGTGACTTTACACAGACAGGGTGAACAAGGCCGTCGGGACATTACATTATGAGGAAAGGGGGATATTAACTGTGGATGGTATTATCAATCATTGAACCCACAACCTACACATAGTTTCAGAGAAATTCAATACATCTGTTAATGAAGGTGTCTTCATTAAATATGAAGAAGGGCCACTGTGCTACAAAAATAATGGACACATATTTGCTCCGCAGCCTCAGTAATGGATCCACAGAGCACTGAGGTAAACCTTGGCTCACCAAAAAAAGTTCACACCATATCTACCACTTTTTAAAAGCTTTAGTGTGAGCCCACCCAAATCTGCATCGTCTGGATCTGTGCTACTTTAAATCTTAAGCAAGGGGTCTGTGGACACACCGAGGACATGTTGGGTAACTGTCTAGCCGGGCATGTAATGGTTAACTCGCGGCTGATAGGGAGAAAGGCCATGAAAGTAGGGTAGATCCTGAAAAACTAAATTGTACAGAAAAAATACAGAGACACTTGCACACAGAAAGACACAGAGCGACAGTTAGAAGCTTTTTAAATTAAATTAATTAAAGTGTTTTTCAACAATTTTCCTCCTCACTGGTTCTTCATGTTACAGGGGAAAGTGGGAGGTGGTACAAAGAGATTCAGGATGAAGATTAAACCAGACTGTGTTTCTTGGAGGGGTAAGGTGGGGGTGTCTATGTCCTGGACACAAGGTCCACAACTGTGTCCAGGACAGAGGAAACTAAATTCCTGCCAGGTCGTCTGCAGACTTCAACATAAACGGATTAAAATGGCTATTCCCTTTAGAGTTTAGCGCAGAGTCTTAACTGGTGTGCAGTGTATGAAACAACCTCAGTACACACAACCTTCATTAAGGGTTAGGGTTAGAAGAAAGCTGTGGTCCCAAAAAATAAATGGCCGTGGCAGGAGCTTAGGAATGCTGGGCAGTCCTGCATAATTTAGCTGCAAACTTGTAAATAGACCTAGCAAACGAAATGTATATAAAACGGTATATAATTGTTGTAGTTTCTGGTACATCCTCATTACACAGGCAATTTATTTAAGTCTCTCTGTTTTAAAAGGGACGTGAGGGTCAAACGCAGAGGGAAAAGTTTGATTTTGCAAAATATCCACATTAATGCTAACAGGGTCGGAGATATGTGCTGGTATGTACATGTGGCTTACATGTAAAGAGATAAAGGAAACAAACACACAATTGACGTGTGTGTAAAGGTCAAAGCAGTGGTAGAGAACTTCTTCAAAGACTGAGTTATATTGATGACAGAGGAGATACGGACCCAGTGTTTTGCTTTTCTTCCCTCTTGGGTACAAGTGGTATGAAGGCACAGACCCAGAGCCTGGTTCGAGGGAAGGATCTTCCCACAGCCTCCCTCATGTGCCAGACACACAGCAGAGCTCATCCTGACATCCTACCTGACGCTCTGTTCACTCTCCCACTGTAGTACGAGTGTATGTGTGTGTGTTAGTGTGTGTATTTGCCTGCTTGTTGACATTAGAAAGGCAAAGCGGGAGCAGACCAGATAATGACAGATCCGGCCACATGCCGAAAATTCAATGATGTCGTCAGCCTGACACCGCCACCTGTTTACTGTGGCATGTCGCTTGAAAACATACCCCTGCCTCCCCCCCTCTCCCCCATGTCCCCACCCTCATGGGCCTGCTCTCACCTTGGTGCGTCCATTGATGATACAGTCGCCCAGCTGTCCATTGGCGGCGCTGTACATGACGGCCTCATCGATGTGAGCCATCAGCGCCGTGATGCTCTCACAGCCGGGCTCGTGTCCCTCCACCCAGGCGATCTGGTCGCCCCGGATGTTCCCTGAGGGGATGCTCCTCTGGCTCACCAGCTGCCCGCCACTGAATTTCCCGCTGTGGTTTAGGACGTCCACTTCCTCCAGGACCCTGTTGCCCAGCTGAAGGCCCAGGAAGTTGTCCTTCACGCAGATGCCGTAGTATTTCATGCAGGGGACGATGTACTGCTGGGCGATGCGCTCAGCCGACCAGCCGGCCCCTGTGGGAGGTGGGATGGTCGGGATGCAGTTGGCCTCCACGGATGAGGTCTGGCTGGGTGCAGATGGCGAGCCCAAAGAGGCCATCTTGAGTCCATTGTGCTGGTTAGTGTGAAGGGCAGGGTGGGTGAAGGGAGACTGGGGGGGGACACAGTGCACTCGACTGATAGTCATTTGGTTGCAATGAGAGCTGTTGCTGCAGTTGACGGTGGCTGTGAGTGGGGCGACTGCTCGTGCCACCCTGGGGTCCTCTGCAGATTTGTGGGCCACGCTTCCCTCTGCCAACCATCTCCTCTTTATGTCCAAGTCTCTGGGGGCAAATGCAGGACTCCCAGAGCCCCCTGACCCTGGTGACCCCGGTGACCCCACCACCAGCCCATTAAGAGTCTCCATGTCCCGGATCTCTCCACCCCTCCGTTTCTGTGGTTGCCCCTGTCTGACTTTCAGGTCACCGTTCATCCTCCTCATCGCTACAGGGCACTTCTCATGACCAGTCCGGTCCCCGTTCTCCCCCAGAAAGGCCCTGCTGGTGAAGGGGTAAACCAGGTCACCAGTTACACCCGCAACCCCCATCACATGTGGCGGGTAACGGCTCGGCGTGTGCGCCGTGACGCCTGCGTGGCTGCCCTCCACGGTGGCGGAGGGAGACACCACCCCGGCGTTGTAGAGCGGCACGCCGGTCTTGCACTGCTTGGTCGGCGCGGTGATCCCAGGTGAGTCGGTCTGAGAGGCCAGACCCGCGAGGAGCTCCGCGGCGGTGGGGCTCCCCATCGGCGGCGCGCAGAAGCCTTTCAGCCCCATGTCCGCCCGGTACGCGCGGTGGATCTCTGCCGGTGCTCGGCCGCTCGTCCTTCCTTGGTGCTGCTGCTGCTGCGGGGCGGAGGCTGCGTCGGATCCGCGGGAGGAGCTCGGGTTTAAAAGGTCCGTGTGTCCCAAGCTCTCCATTTCATCTCGTCATGAGCTGGGTGCGCACGTAGCTCACGTCCTCGCCTCATGTTCTGGCTGAGCAGCGGAGCCACACAGTGGAGACGAGAAGTTTCATGTCCGAGTCCCAACCCACTTGTTCCTCACCGAGTCTCACTCAAACCTCTGGAGCAGCTGGATGTTTATTTGTGTCCAGTTTCCAAACATCTGGAGGCTGTGGTGAGACCTGCGGAGAGTAAGATGAATCACTTCTGGACCAATTATAACACAGTCAGTCAATCCACCGTGTTTTATGGTTTAAAATACCTGTGATGTATTTAAATACAAATACTGAAAACAGGTCACAAGTATGGAGGACACAAATTAACCGTACGATATTAAATACAATTATTTAATTAAGTCATTTTCAATTGCAATATTTATTTTATATTCAAAGCTGATTTTTTAATAATTATCATGGAAGATAAACTTTCTTTTACTGTATATTTAAACCCACTAATAGTAATACTACATCATTAAGATCCCTACTTTAAACATAAGATTACAATTACAACATTGAAATACTTCTACTGCATATTGATCACCAACTTAGCAGCTCGGCTCCTTCCACAACAAGTGAGAAGGAAATCACACAAAATGTATTATTTCAGTACAAATGCACATTGCAGAATAAACAGGAGATTGATTTACATCCCAAAACAAACATGAATCCAGGTGAAACTCCCCGCTCCAGTTCTTACCTACGTGAGCCTGCAGCGATGCAAGTCCTCCGTGAGCGTACGTGACAGGCTGAGAGTACGCATGTTATTTCCGGGATTGCCCGTGCTCGTGTGTGTGTGCGTGGTGTGGTGCGTCCCATCCAGTTTCCTTCTCGGTTATATATAATATGGAGGCGGAGGAGGTGGAGGAGGGTGACGGTGCCCGGACCCGGACGCGTTCCACCGGACACCGGGACGCAGGGAGGGAGAGCGACCCACCGGAGCCACGCGAGGACAATGAGACCAGCACACTGCTCTCCCCTCTGTGTCGCTGAGAGGGGGACGCCGGTTAGTGTCTGTTCTCCTGTCTCCACCTCCTCTTCTCTCTCTCTCGCTTCGCTCCTCCTCCTCCTGTCATTTACACGCAAACAAGCCACGTGATCACTTCTGCTACACACACGCACACACTCATAATGGCCTAACATCAGATTTATTATTGAGTTTCGCTTTTTCAACATACGATGAATTTGCTTTTGGTGTTTTGGTGCATAACAAACGGCTCAGTGTGTAGGATTGAGTGGTGAAGTGTCATTTTTCATCTTACACCCCCACCCCCCATCCCTTCTAACCATCAAAGAACCTGTGGTGGCCTCCAGTTGTCATAAGAACTTAAAAGTTGTTTAGTGTGACCAGTTTGGGCTACCGTGAAAAACATGGATGCCTCCGTATAGAGGACCCGCTCCCGATGTAAAAATAAAGTAGTTAAATATAAAGGGCCCATTCTAGGGTTAAGAAGACCGCTATTTGTATAATTTGGATAAAACACACAAATGAAATCATCACTTATATTATTTCATATTCAATTTCTAACAATAGATCCCATTCATCTAAATCTTACACACTGGATCTTTAAGTTGAATAAAACAGGGGTAAGATAAAGCAAATTGAGAAGGAAGTACTAGAAAGATAAAGACAGGAATCGAAAGTGAACCGCTATTCAATAAAATGTAAAAATACGTAAAATATGTGCGATATATATTACAGATTGTACAAAAGATGAGCAAGGTATGGGAGTAGTTGATGATTCGGGGGTGAAAAAACCATCGTCATAGACGTAGAAGACACCGAAGATGTGAAGTGAAGTTGTGGTGATAAGTGTCGTCACTGGTGTACGTGTGTTGTCGAGAAAGTCGTGATCTCTGCAGCGGAGTGAAGACGTTACTTCCTGCCTCCCTTTCGCCTGAGTTGCTGTTATGAACGCGTCTGTGCAAAAGCAAACTCCGGGTAAAGTCTAGTGTCTAAGTCATCCGTTGGCTAAGTTGTTTTTACCTGAATTTAAAAGTCTAATTGAATCTTCATTGAACTTTATCTGTATGTTGTTTGTATAGTTTCAAGCCACTTGAATCAGTGTTGTGAGTGTGTAAGTTTTGATGTGTCTGTTGCCGAGTCCATGATGTCACACATATTCCAGCCAGGACACTAATCATTACTTACACTCGACACATCATTGTCCACATATATGTTTGGGTAGCAGGAGGAAGTGAGGCAATGTGCTGTGATAAGGCCAGACCAGGGGTTAGGGTGTTGGATTAGCGCCTCACCCACTGGGATTAGGCACAGAGAGAATTGACACAAGGTTTGCTCGCCACGTCCATCCGTCCGTCCACTGCAGCCCTGTCTCAGCCTATAGGTGGCGCTGTGGAGCACTGGGGGCTCTCACACATGTGAGCAGGTATGCATGGGCTATTTCTGTAAGTGAGGATACAATGGTATTTTAATAAAACAACTCATTGAGCCTTGGCTTAGGTTATCACCCACAGTGAGGGTTTAACTGCACAGTACAAACAGCAGTAGGCTTAATCAGACAGTTTATATATAGTTTGACATTTTGGACAATATGTTATGTTATGAGTCAGGGTGAGTGGGCCTTTTTTATTTGAGTCACAAAACCGTGGAACAGTTTTATATATTGGGATCAGACAGATCCTTGAATGTCGGTAATTTTCAACTGTTTTCAGAAGTTTGCTTGATGGGGAGGAGGGTTAACCAGAAGGACCAAGGGACGAAGCTGAAGAGAAGATGGGGTTAACTGACCCATCAGGCTTTGGATCGATCGTGTCTGGTCCCATGCTTGTCGAGTCATTGACCTCGGTCGTGTAAAGACCACTTCACAGTCACAGATCCAGACTTTATTTAACCATTGAAGGTTGCATCTGTCGAGCTGAAGCGATCGTGTTTTGGTCAAGATGCTGAGTCTTTATTTACTGCATGGCAGAATGTAACAGTTACAGAGGCAATGTTTCATTAAGTTTTTTCATTTTTCGTCATCATGATCAAGAGTAGATTGTTTTTGCGTTTAACAAATCCCCAAAAAATCAAGATATCGAAATAGAGATATCAAATAAAAAAAAGATAACAAATTGACATGGGGTGGTCAAATAAAAGCATCCACAACTTAACAGAAAAGAAAATGAAAGTAAAAAACTCTTTCAAAGTTAAATGAGACAGATTTGGAGATAAAATCACACAGGAAACTACCAATGATTCATCACTAACTGTGTGTCAATCATTTATATTAAAAGTTAATTCTGGTTTGTGGGTGAACACAGGAAATAGGAACTAATATTTATAGAACAGCATGAAGAATAATATAAAGTTTGGCAAATGGGGAACTTGCACGTGAAATGATTTATCTGTCTTGTTTCACTTTATCATCTCAGTGCATCTGCCACATGAGGACAACAGGGAACGGCCATGAAGGCTGGAGTCACCATGCAGTTTTATCAAAGGTCATTTTATTACCGTTTTATTGGGAGTTAATCTCAGACCAGGATGTACAGCGCCCACACTATGTTTTATTGTTGCTGACAGAGATGTGACAGTTTTTTATTGATGTTTTGGAAAAGCAGGACGTGACCAGGAAGTTTGGTTTGACTCTGATACAGCTTTTCCTCCCCAGTTGGCCTGAGGTTGATCCCTGCTCAGGCGCAGCGTGCTTATAGAAGCAAAAGGAAAATCTTACCTCTCAATATTTGCTCAATGAGCTCATTTTCAAGTCATGCAGCAGCTTACATGGCGGGTAAAGCTGACCAGACATAACAAGATCCCCTCCGAGGGCCTGCCCCTGCACAGCAACCAGAGCAGTCAGATACTACATCTTAAGAAAGATCCCATTGTGTTCAGCCGGGGAGAGACGAAAGATGATTCATTATTTGGCTTTGATTGTGGTGAACCGAGTTCCCGCACTGCCTGAGGTGGTGTGAGAACCGTAGATATTAAGTGTTTGGCACAGAAACTTGACGCTGACTTGTTTACTGCAGACATAAGTGGTGATATAACACCCATACACACATATAATCACACGCACATATGCATTAGCCATTAGCTCGTGACTCCAACAATGTCATCCACACAAAAGCAGCGGTCAGAGAAAAACAAGTGGCCTCCAAATTAATCTGGGCTCCCCCGTACGAGGAGTTCAAAAGGAAATCTGCAGCATAACTATAGGGAGGAATAAGCTTGAAAACACACACACACACACACGCCACATTGAATAACCCCGACAGCTTCCCATCCTGTATCCTGTGGTGTTGGTACATTGTGGTGTGTCCCCTCAAAATAACTTCCAATGCACATTTAACATAATGACGTGTAAAGAATTACCTACCTGTGTGTGTGTGTGTGTACATATATAAGCGAAAAAAAAAGCTGTATACATTTTTTGGTTCTATATTGGTATTCTTGTGAGTTTGTTCAATGTAGTGCAGCAATGTTTGCATGCAGTAGCTTCTCTCTGGTTATTAATGTCAGTAAATCATTTGTCCACTGAGCAGTTGACACTCGTATCCAACACTTGTTTGTCCCAGGGACTGAAAAACAATGTAGGCTTTGCCAAGGTCAGTGCTCCCAACGCAGCTGGCTGAAATCCCCCAGACTGTGCAACATGGACCAGTGCAGCTCTGCACGTATACATGTCTCCTCCTCCTCCTTCCTTCTGTCCCTCTATCTCTCTCTCCCTCCCTCTCTCTCTATAGCGCACCCTCATTTCTGTTGACAGCGCAACAGTCAAGCCGGGTGAAAAACAAAGAGTCGACACATAGTTTAGGCCTATAAGTAGAGACTTGATTATTTTAGTCTGGCCAATTGAAAACATCAATGTATATGTATTTTTTCATGAAATTATTATAATTAACAAAAAAAGCACATTCACATCATGTTTAAAAAATAGCACATTAGAAATTCAAGTTTTTTTTAAAATGTTTTACTGGCAGAAGGAAATACCCAGTGGAGCTGGATGCGTGACAGCACACATGATGAAGGTCATGCCTGTCAGATGAAAACTTAAAAAGAAATAGACAGCAGTGCCTGGGTGTCATGGATAATTTGTTTTTCTGTCATATAAGAAGAATCGAGGATAACGTGGAGCGAGAGAGGAAAAGGTGAGACGGGAAGCTCTTTACGTCAAAACAGTTTCCATCAAACCTGCATCATTGTGCCTCTCTTTCAAAAATAAGACAGATAGATAGATGTACTTTATTGATCCCAATTTGGGAAATGATTGTGTCCCAGCACGTTGTCAAGAGCATTGCTCATAGAGCAAAGAACAAAAGGCTAAATACAAAAGAGACAAGCGTTCAAAGCAGCAATAGTTGCTTGAACATTAATTAAATTAATTAATATTAATATAATATGTGCTACCAAAAAAAAGTCAGAAATTTGTATTAAACAACAAATTATAAAAGGGTCCTTAAGGTCCTTGGATCATTCACTCTGGGACAATGCACAACAAGTTAGAGAGGAAGGACAAAGTGGGTTCGTCGAGTGAACCTGAGGAAATGAAGGCAAAGGGTAAAGAAAGTGAAAGATCGCAGGGAGGAGAGACAGTCATAGGGGCCAGAGAAGTGGAACGACAGGGGAAGTTTGGAATCAACCGTGCCACAAGCTTTACTTAAAATAGTTCAGTGATATAGAGGATTTTTCTCTGTGCAGTTAAAAAAAGCCAAACCTGCTCTGTCTACACTGCGCTTTTCTAAAGTGCCCTGTGAAGTTCATATGCTTCCATCGGTGTCTGGGCCGAGCGTTGAGATGAGACACGTGACGTCTCAGTCTGCTTCTCTGTCACTGTGCATCTCAGTTGAGTTCACTGACATGACAAAGACCCCTCTAATGGAAAAGTACTGTCTGAGAGTCTGCTTATCCTTTGGCATCGCTACAGTCGGAACGCTGACCAACTCGCCAGGTTCACATTTTGACAAAAGCCACCTGTGACTTTCACTGTGGTTAATACACTGAACAAAGTCTTTAGGGAAGAGCGGGATAATGTGAAACACCCCCTGTATATAGGCAACGGTATACATTTGTGGTCATGTGACCATTATGTTTTCAAGCCCCTCCCATTCCCCCCTTGCCATGAAGGAGAAGTTGGTGCTGGTGCTGTGGAAAGGATGTTTTTTCACAAAAATGTGTTTTTTGCATGTAAAAGTAAATTTTCTTGCTTTGAACTTAATCAACTGTTGTGTCAAAACAAATTGATTAAGGTAGAAAAATTTTAATCATACATGTTGATGAACTTCCAACATATAAAACCATGTGACTGATGCTAGCTGAAGATTAGCCGGAATTGCTAAGAGATGTTGTTTTTTCTAAAATGTTGGCTGTGGGGTAAAGTGAGACATGAAGCACAAGTTAAGTTTAGTCTTAAACATATTTTAGTGTAATATTACATTACATATGTTTTATTTTAGTCATAAACATTGTAGAAAAGCCATCATGCCAAGAAACTACACCAGGAAGACAACCTGGGGCCAAACACCCCTCGCAGGATGGAGAGAGTAACCGCTGAGGTCATGCAAGGAACAAAGTCCTTAAGAAAAGCTGGAAGGGATAGACATATTGATAAGACAACCCTCAAAAGATTCATAAAGAAAAAAGAGAAGGGGAAAGTAAAATCAGTAGCCTGGGGTGCAGTAGCTGAGGTAAAGAGAATATTCACAGATGAGATGGAGGAGGAGCTTGCCAAACACTTGAAACAACTAGCTGACCAGTTCCATGGCCTTGCTCCAGTTAAGTGCCGTGAACTGGCATTTGAATACGCAGAGCAAAACAATATCCCTGTCCCTGCCAATTGGACAGAGAAACAATGTGCAGGTAAGCTAGGGTGTGCAAGAGATCACATGAATCATAATAATCATAAATGTGCTTAATTGACCAATCCCCATGATTCTGTTAATAGTCCGATATTAGTTTTGGAATGTGTGTCAATCTAGCTGTCAGGATTTTAACTAATACAACATGTGTTGTTAATGGTTGTTTTCAAGTGGCAAAGTAAGTGTCTCACTTTACCCCGTAGCTGGGGTAAAGTGAGACACAAGACCACTTTTTAAAAAACAATCATATTTTCACTGCCCTTTGTCCTGAAGACATTCTGATCATTTCCATTGCTAGGAAACATCCTGAATTAATGGGAAATGTGTAAATGATACTTATATATCATTTTAGCTCGCCTACAGGGGAGCAAATGTAAAAATTGTCTCACATTACCCCGCTCTCCCTAGTAATAGTCAGTACATGTTTTTACTTTATCATTGTTTTGGACGCATATATATATTTATTCACTCCCCTGGGTGTATAAGTATGTAGAGTAACCTGCTTATGTTTAAGATCAACTACCACATGTTCACTCTTCCACACAGGTCCACAGAGGCCTTCACGCCGTCAGAAAATGGTTTGTCCTGGACAGCACCTCAGGAAGACTGGGCCACACCCAGTTTTGCAGTAACCTTATCAGCACAGTATGATACATATAAATAATTAAGATACGTTAAAAGAAGCACACAAGTCAAAGATGTTGGGCAACTTAACTGATGCACACTAAGAAAAAAGTGTAGTTTGGTGTAGTGTAGCATAGCGTGGTGTGGTATAGACAAATGTATGTGGTTTGGTGTGATATGGTAAAGTATGATGTTATAATATAGTTTAGTATGGTTTGGTATAGTATAGTGTGGTTTAGTGTAGTGCACTGTGGTTTAGTGTAGTATGGTATAGTACCATGGTGTAATCTGATAGTAAGTATAGTCAAGGACATTATACATTCAATAATATGATAAAAATGTTTGTCTCATTGAATGTGAAGTATCCATTTCAGGATATATACTGTTGCTGCACAAGATATACATCACAGAGAATTATTTAGTGTTGAGCTGGATGACGTCTGTATGTGTAAGCTTGTGCACGTGCGTGTGTTTGTTTGTGCGTATACAAACATCAGTCTCCTATTGTGTTGGGGACAGTAGCGTGAGAGCGACCAGAGGGTCAGCTGTGCATCACATCAAAGATTTGGCTGCCTGTAAAAGACCCCACTGTCAAAACACACACACACACACACAGACACACACCCCCCACACACACACATGCTTACACGCACACACACAGACAGACAGATCTGAGACCCCTGTGCAGCTTTCTATACTCCTCACACTAAACAATCAGGTATGACGGGCGTCGTCTTCCTGGGTCCCAGCGGGCTGGAGAAGACAAAAGACCCCCAGTAAGAGGACGTTCACTCATCCTCACACAGGACACATATATCTCTCTGCCTCATATACACACACACATCCACGTCAGTCTATTGGGTCTGTACACAGGGTTTTATATGGTATCAGTATGTGTCAGATAACTTCACAACATAGCTTTCACACACTCCTGGTTGTCCCTCAAACTTCCTCTGATATTACCTCCACAATTTGACACTGTCACAGTAGATTCAGCATCTGCATGGTCCTTCACAACAGAACTACAGTCACGCTTATGCCTCCTTTAAATGTATTTAATGAGTTTATTGTCCGTTTCATGCATCATAATTATACACATTAACACACAGGATGGCATATATGGAATCCATGAACACTTTTAAATTGTCTAACATTGTTATAAATGGTGATTTGAACAACTTGACTCCACCCTGGCAGAGTTTCAGGGATTATTAAAAAGAACATGTGTATATATATATATACATACATGTTCTATATTGTTGCTGGTATATATATATATACGGTATATATATACCTCCAACAATAAAGAGAATAAGACTGACAGATGAATGAAAGTCAGAACACTGGTGTGTATCTGCATTAACATGATTCCTTTGCTGTAGATAGGATTATGCTGATGTGGGATGAAGCGTGTTCTAACCTGCTGAATCATGGCAGGTAGGATGTGTCCTGTGTTATTTATGTGTATAGCCTTTGCATAGGTGTCTGTCTGTCTGTACAGGCTACTATATATAAAAATAGCTGAATACGTACATTGTGCATATATCCAGCACATTAGGATTTGCTGAGTCTAAAGTATTTCAGATTATGTATCATTCATGAATTTTGTATGTTAACATTTTCTGTCATGTCTGTTTTTTTTTTTACCAATTTTATGGTTCATGGTGGATTCAGGTTCCACAATCTGTAGTGATTTTATAAAATTTTATAAACAGTTGTTTTATAAAAGATGTGGTGAAACAAACATAAAATTAAAAGACAATTACATTAAAGTACTAGTTATATTCCTGCTCTGACCACTCTCCTTTTCTTATTATTTTATTTTAGGATAATGTGATCAATCTGTGCACTAAGGCTCAAATTTGACCTTCCATATTGTTCAAAGATATAAGTAAATGGTAAATGGATTTGTATTTATATAGTGCTTTTCTAGTCTTGATGACCACTCAAAGCGCTTTACAGTACAGTTTTACATTCAACAATTCACACACACATTCATACAGTGCATCTATCCGCAGCACTTTGTTATTCTATGGGGGGGCCATTCAGGGTCCAGCATCTTGTCCAAGGACACTTCGGCATGCAGATGGGTCAGACTGGGGATCGAGCCGCCGAGCTTCAGGTTGGAGTACGACCAGTCTACCCCTCAGCCGCAGCCGCTTTCGCCCCTAAGTAGGTCCGAAAGCAAATTAATCAAATCTCCTCTTAACTATACCTTTATTTATGTAAAATACATTTTTTTTATGCTTGCAATGTTTTCGGTTTGTAAATGTATTGTCCGCTTTACTTTATACCTTTTTTGATATTTATATTATTTTTAAACATGCACCTTTGCTGTGCTCTGTTTTGGACCCTTTGAAATTTTATACAAAATAAATAAATGTGAACGAGTCATAAATCATTGTTGTCGTCTGGCGCCATCGTGAGGTGCATATATGTAATTGCAAGTTTTTTTTAAAGTTGATTTGCAGGGGAAATGTCAGTGAATGAAACTCATCATGTTCAGAAAAATACTAATATCAATCTGTTGCAGATTAAACGATTTCTATTTAATAGATTATTACCCTGCGTCTGTGTGCTGGCTGTCAGTCGCATGGTGGCGCTGTTGTTATCGGGCCCGTCTTTTCAGAACAGCGCTTCTTCCGGGTTGTCGTTGACGGGTCAGAGGTCGCAGCACATGCGTTTGTTGTGTTTCTTCTCTGGGCTCCTGCTTGTAGCTGTAACCGGGCTGAGCCAGTGATGTGATGGCTTCCCTGGGCTTGTTCCTGAGGAGGCAGCTGCCGCCGGCCCTGGCTCACTACGCCCGGGTGGTGAAGCTCCGGCACCGGCCTCCCTGCGCCCCGGTGCTGCTGCTGCGGAGGCTGCACGGCCCAGGCCGGCTGCGGACCTCGGAGAAGGGACCGTGGGGGAAGAGCCGGGGGCCGGAGCTGCAGCAGCAGCAGTACCCGCTCACAGACCTCGACAAGGCGGACGCTTTGGTAGGTTCGGCCCTAGACTGGTTTCTAAACAAACTTAAGTCAAAGCTGCTTTTACTTTCGTTTCCCCCCCAAAGGAGATACAAACTAATAATGAATAATATTGACTACATTTGTTGTTGTAGCACTTTTCTAAACCACCGCTACAAAGTGTTTCTGACAGCAAACATTACAATAACGTTTAAAATCAAAGTCAGTAAAAGAAAAACAAAATGCATCATCATTCAAAAGTAATGGCGAAGGAAAAGGATAACAGAATAGTGAGTAAAACTATAAAGGTAAAAGCCATGTTTATATCGTATAAATCCCATTTTATGTTTTTAATATCTGTGAGAAGGTAAACACATGAGGTAGATGTTTCTAGCAATTGTGTTTTATTGTTGCAGATGCTGAGAAAGTCCCATGAAACAGGTAACTAACATTTCACCCATCTTGTTTTGCAGGTTAGAACTTTAATAATCACAGTTTGTATCTGACTCTTTCCCACTGTTTATTGAACGTGATGTCATCTACACACAGTGGTGGAAGAGGCTCTCCGTTCATTTGCCCGAGTAAAAGTCCTTCATTAACCCAAAACACTTGAGCTGAATCGCAGATTAAGATTCTCCGTGAATTTCATATTTTCACTCCCTCAAGATCCCGACTCAAGTTGTCTCGAATCAACTTCTGTATTAGTTTGTTCTGCAGCCTTGAGGAGCTCCTCCATTTCCTCTGTGCTTTGCACCGTGGAACTAAAGTGCTCTTAAACATAAAGTGTTTCAGTGTGCATACTTTTATTGATAAAGTTTATCCATTTGTAGACTTATCCCGAAAGAACTGAATTACTGAGTTTCCTGTGCGGTGTCAGGGGTCAACAGCGTTGGAGCCAAATCCAATCGAATTGAAGTAAATGGTGACAGATTCTTCAAAAGTAAAAGACAACCCGAAAAAGGAACTTTAAAATGCCTCCATTCTGCTCCTGTGGTGTCATCCAAGTTTCTGTAAGCTCCGACATTCAAATTCGACTCGAAACAAGGTAATGAAGCCGAAATGTCCTCTGTGATTGACGCGCGAACACGGCTCCAAAAGAGGAAATCAGAATGAAAGAGGTTTGTGTGAACTATCCCTTTAAGTGTTATCAGGAACTAGTAAACATCTAAAGAAGAAATTTTGTCAGGGCGCAGATATAGACAAAGGATAATGAATCGTGGAGAAAAAACTTAGACAAACTTACTGATGCATGGTCCCAAACCCAGGGATTTGGTAGGGTACACCCATACCTTATATAAGCCTCCCCCTTCAGAGCTCCTCCCATTTGCACAGACAGGTAAACCCCTCCTCCATCCCCGACCCTCACAGAATGGGCCTTGATTCTGCATCAGACATCTTTGATTATCTGGTCAATGGGACTGTATTTATATAAAGCTTTTGAAATGTTACACCCTAAACCACATTCATTCATGCACTGCTTCTAAACAATGCACAATTTGCAGTGTCATGACAGCTCAGTATGCAGACTGGAGAGGCCGGGGATTAGGTCCTGGTCTGAGAGCAGTGATGTCTGGAAAGAGTCTGTTGTCATAAGCACGTAAACAGTTTGATTGATTCTGGTTCTCTGTACTTGTTTCTTTTTTCAGGCTGTTACTCTGAGTGGCTGCTTGTTTATGGCTTTGAATGTTTTGCAGGATTCCTGTCGTGGTTCAGGAACGGTCTGCTGGCCACTGGGATCGGAGTCATCGCGTTCGTCCAGAGCGAAGTGGGACGAGAAGCCGGCTACGGTACAGGCCAATACACACACACACACACACACACACACACACACAGTTTCATGTACTAGTCCAGTAGAGCTGTAGCACGATCAGCAGAGGCTCTGTGGTAGTGCAACAACAAACAGTAGGTCATGATGCAAGTTTAATCACGAGGGGGAGGGTACATTCTTAAAGGTGGATTATAGAAAGAATTTATTAAACTGCGACTGCTTTTGAAAATCAATGGATAAGCATGAAATATCTAAAATCTAAATGTGTCAATTCTTAATTTCTGTCTGTCAGATCCGCAAGAGAATTTATTTGCTGAATCATCAGCAGGTTTAAAAAGAAAAAGCTGAAAGAACAACATTCCAGCCTTGGTATGAAATTTAGTCGTGAATAAAGTATAATTTATGACAGAATAAAAGTAAACTGACCTATTTAACTAACTGATATTCCCACAGCTTAAATGATTACAAGGTTTAAATTACTTTTCCAGACCAGAAGATGTCACACATATTTGTTTTACCAACCTGCCTCCATCTCAGATTTCAGTGCAGGGGAGAGAACGTATTGTCCCTCTACAATCAAACCACATGAGTCTTCCTCTCCACAGCCTTCTTCATCCTGGGAGGTGTGTGCGTGTCGTTTGGCGGCGCCTCTTACCTCGGCAGCCTCTTCGCCCTGCGGAGGATGATGCAGCTGTCGGTGCCAGCGCTGCTGCTCCAGGGGGCGGCGGTGGGCAGCGTCGCCCTCTTTTGGCTCTGCGCGGTATCTCTCTACATCGGCCGCCTGGAGGTGGAGATCATCCACGACGGGGAGGAGGAGGAGGGGGAGGGAGAGGAGGACGACGAGTGCCGCGAGTGCCGCGAGAGGCGGGAACACCGGGGCTACAGAGGCTCCCACAGCAGCGAGGACAGTGACAGCAGGGGGCCGGCGAAGTAGACAACTTCCAGGGATGGAGAGAGAGAGAGTGTGTGTGTGTGTGTGTGTGCGCACGTGTGCAGGCTGGGTGTGAGTTTTTAGATACTGTACAAACCTGCTGCTCCTTGTTATACAGATGTATTCTGATCATTTCTTATCACACATATTCAAAGCATATCTGTCTGACAATTGTAATTCATCCCAAATTAATTGACATCTTCACCTCGACGGGCACGTTGCAGAGACTCTTTGTGAACATGGGGTTTGTTCAGGTTTACTTTTCAGGTGCTTTATGCCACATTTCTCTTCTCAGACAACTGTTGCTCAGGTCGTGTCTGTCTTACTTTGTTCTGTAACTGATTTACTGCACTTTGCATAAAAGACGTGAAATGAATGACGCTGTATTTGAAAAAGCTGTGTGTGGGTGCAAGAAAAACATTTTAGGTATTTTTTCCTGTTATAAATCAAGGAAGGCTTGGAGTTTATTTTTAGAGGTTTAAATGACCCTGTGAAGTTTTTATTTGTAAGGACAACAGCACTTGTCGTTTTTAATCATCATATCACAAACTTTAGACTTTTGGGGTATTTTTTTTTACATCTTTGCCTGTGGTTATATATTTTGTTTGGTATTTGTACTTTACATCTTCAGTACCTAAATGTAAAGAACATTTTACCCTTGGGAGTGAATATCACTTCACCTGGTGGTTGCAGTTGAAAGCATGGATAAGTTAAGTAATTGATTGGTGTGTGGAAATAGGGTTTGCCATTGTTTACTTTTGTGTGTGTGCGTGTGCACCACTTTCAATGCACGCTACTGTATATACTGTAATAAAGCCAGATTGGATCTGTGCTGACACAGATAAAGAAACTATTGTGTGTATTTGTGATGTTTTTGGAATCATAATTAAAGAAAAGATCAATCTGAATGTTGAGAACGACTCCGGAGCACACATATAACGGTCCCTTTAAATTCAATGAGACCACAACATTTCACACATTCATAGGTCGGTCCCCTAAATGTGCATGATTTGTGTTTATAGTGTACTATGAATTATTCCCTGAAAAACTAAAGAAAGTGAAAACATATTTCTAGATCAGCAATTGTATCCAGATCCCCTCCAAAGTTTAATGTCTTCTTTCTTGGTCCATATCTCGTCCTTATAAGTTTCATGGCAATGTGTTTATTAGTTTTTGCGTTAACCTGCTCACTACAACACAAAACCTCCTTGAGGTACTTTAACAGTTTGCCTGAATTACACAACACTCTGAGGAAGTACTTTTCACATCTCAGTAAGTTGGGACCTCACCTGTTGAGAGCATTAGTCAAATCTCCCCTGAAACTGGTTTAGCAGCAGGTGGGTGCTGGTCAGTTGTGGCTCCCAGATGGTTAATGTGGCCCCTTGTCCCACCATCACTGAGACAAAACTCTAAATCATTCAGTTCCTTACAGATGAAACATCCAATATTTTAAAATAAAATATGTTTTCCCCCAGGTTTAACTGTTGCCATTTAAAAAACCTACATTGTGAACCTCTTCTTTCCTTTCAGGTTAAGTACATATCGAGTCTGCATTTACTTATTAATCACACATTACATGTGTATTTCAAGTTGACGGCCTCCAGCTTGATGAATCGGATAATTTCCTAGAAACAGGCACAGAGGACACGACCTCTGTGTCTCAGGGGCCGGGGCGAGGAGATTCACACTGACACTCTTTCATGGAATGTAAGGGCATAAAAAAAAAAAATGTCAGCTTCAGCAAATAATCAGCGCGAGCAGAGACCTCTACCTGTGCCCGACACCTCGTAAGAAGTTCTGCTATTTTCATCTTTTATGCAAACACGGCCCAACACGATGTAGCCGCGCTGTCAGAGTCGGTGGTGAGGCTCCGCTGCAGAACAAACTGTCCACACACATGCTGCACATGCATAATTTTTATAATGAGCTGCTGATCTGCGAGCATGTATGAATATATGAGCTGAGCCGAGCAGCATGTGGTTGTTGTGTATCTGTGTGTGTGTGTGTGTGTGTGTGTGTGGGGAAGATGGTGGGGGGGCTCTGTCTGTGATAACTATCGCTGACTGGGTTAGGGCGAAGGTCTCAGATATCTCCCAGCCATCGACACACCGTGTTGCTGTTGAGACTCACCTTAGAGTCACCCTCTCTTCCTCTCTCCTTCGCCCTCTCCTCCTCCTCCTCCTCCTCCTCCCCCTCCTGCTCCCTTTACCTCTCCTCTCCCTGATTCACAGGGCGTCTCTGTGCAGTTGTGTTTCACATGCAGGGTGTGTCTGGACGGCTGCTGCAGTGTGACCAGCACCCCACCTCCCCCACCTCCCCCCTCACCTCTTCCTCCCCCGCCCCCCCCCCCAGATCCTCTTCTACCCTTTTCTGCCCTCGCATCCTCTCTTTTCTGGACTCCTCCTCACGTTCGCCTCTCCACCCACCCACTCCCCTTCCCTCCTCCGTGGCTGCATTTGACTGCACAGGTCTGCTTGGCATGCAGGAGGCTCCTGAGGCCTGGCGCGTCTAAAGGGCAGGGCGCCCAGAGGCAGGAGACGCACCCTCACTGACAAACACCATCTACCCCAGACCCCGAGCAGAGCGGCTGCTGAAATCACAACACCAGACACAGCTCTCCAAGTCCAGGGCTGCAGCCTCATACATCTCCCGAAAAAAACAACCTCCGCTTCACATCCAGACGCCCGGCCCTGAGAGTCGGAGCTGTAACCTCTGCTCATTTGGCTCATCTGCTCTCAGGTGTTAAATGCCATGTGCACGGATCAAAGCATCTGCATTTCAAGTGTGGATTGGCCTTCTCCTGGCCGACAGGAGCGAGGGGAGGTTGTTGGGAAACAAAGACAAAGATGAAACTAGTGGAGCTAGAGAGAGGAGGGCTGGGAGAGTTGTTGAGGGTTGGAGTGAGCCCCGTGCCAGGTGTGTGGAGGCCGTCTGCCTCCATCCCTCACTCTCATATTCCGACCCGTATTTTTACTCTTTCAGATGCATTTACATGTGCTGAGGTATTTCCCCCGGGAGCGCGACTCCAATTCAGGGGGTAAGATAAGCCATCAAAGTCAGTGACAGAGAGGGCGAACGGGTGACTCACTGACAGGCTGAGGAGGAGACAGTCAGGAGAGCTGCCATGACTTGTGGGCACAGACACACACACACACACACACACATACAACATACACTCACAGTGACACTGACACAAGCAGTGCAAAATCAATCATTTCAACTGTACAAGCAGCACCTTTTCTTTGGCTGTGTGCAGACAGCACAAGGACACCGAGAAGCAACCAGAGTGGTTCTGCAGCTCAGCTCCCATCACCTCAGCGCACACGCTCATACAGTGCATACGCTCCTGCACGTACAATGGCATTTTCTCCCCAACAACTGCTCTTGTTTAGTATGCGCTTCCTTTGGTCTTGAGGAGGAATGATCCTCACTCTAATGAACTAGGGCCTGCCACTTGAATGTAAAACAGGATTTAACCCGTCTTCAATGTCAGAGCCCCTCCTGGGGCTGCTTCAGACAACACACACGCACACACTCGCAAATTCATGGAGATACACACACGGGCAAACCACCAATGTACACACACACACACGTACACACACTGTGGTGCACACGCCTGCATATAGTTTTTCATAAGTGAGACACTCTCCATGCACTCTGTGTGCTCTCTGTGCCTCTGTGTTCATTTCAGACCAATTTTATGGCGACGGTCTTTGTTGAATCCGACTCAGATGACAGCCTGCTGCACGTCGATTCATAGTGTGTCTGTGTGTGTGTTATGATGTGTGGCATCTTCCACTCATTTCTCTCTACATGTGTTTTATGTATAGTGAAATAATGTATAGGAATGTCCGTTAAATACCTGAAATACAACTTTAGGTTTATTCGAAGTATTGATTAAATATTTAAACATCTCAAATCTATTCATATGATTGATAATTCACACATATATGAAGTATTGTTAAAATATTTACAGATACTTCATTTAACCTGAACTAAAACTTTAGGTATATATATATGAAGTACTGACCAGATATTAACAAATACTTTGTATTTACCCAAAATGAAACTTTAACTTCAGGTGTGTATGAAGTATTGATTAAATATGAACCAATACTTTACACATACCTGAAATATAACCTTAGATATATAGGAAGTATTCATTAAATAACAAACACTTTCTGAAACTTCACTTTAGGTCTATATGAATAATGAATTAAATATGAACAAATACTAACTCCAAGTATATATGAAGTATTACTTCAGTATTTAAAAAATACTCCAGATACCTGAATATCACTCCAGATCAAATATAAAAAAGTCTAGACTATGCAAAATGATGGATCTATTTTGAAGTCTATATGCATGTATATACTAAATAACTAAATAAATCATTTAAATTCATGTGTTGCAAAAGAAACAATAAAGAAACAACACAGTCTCGAGTTGTGCTCCTCTACTGGAATATTTTATTGTTATCACCTGTATCACTGTTTCTTCTTTTTACATGTGTTCATTTTTGAGTGTGTGGAGTATTCACAGAGATGGGAGGATAACATTAGATTCACAGTGATGGGCAAAGGGTTAGCTATTTATCAAATCAAAAAAAAAAAAGATAAAAACACGCTTGTACAATCAAACGCACTCGCACACACTCATACACACACATGATACCATTAAACACCCGAGTACATGTGTGCGCTCACACACTTGTATGTGACAGCTCCAGTACGGGTGTGTAGTGCTATTTGGATCTGACCAATTAGAAATGTGTTTTCTTTCTTTTTTTCTGTCAGAACATCTGAACCATCAGATCAGAACCAGATCCCAGTCTGAAGCAAAAACAGATGATCGTTATTCAGGTGTATTTTGATCAATTATAAGGACTTTATTCAAAGTGCTAGAGAAGGATGGGACCTTTCTTTCAGAGTCTTTACATCATTAACTTTTATTATCATCACAAATGTGACTATCCTCACATTTCTTAAATAATATGTGTGTAATAATATGTGTAATTTGGCAGAAATAGTCACATTTTCAAATGTTAAATATTGCATTTTGGAATTACAATAACTGGAGTGTATTACACGACAACAAAATGTACTCACTTCAGTTCAGTTGGGAGATTCTTGTTTTTCATATAAAATGTTTATACGTTTAGTCCTGAGATAAATTCCAATCACAGAAATTTATCTTTATTCCCACTTTAATTTAAAACTTTATTTCCATTTGACCGAATTGTATTGGAATCAATACTGATATTCTGTATATTTTTATTGACGTCAGATGGTCGTCTTTTAATGACCACATGTGGTCTCATTTATTTATTTTAATGGGCATTTATCCCCCCCCCCCCCCCCCCCACACACACAAAGCTGTGGTCAGGCTGAGACATTAGTGACCTGTGTTGCATTGTTTTCTGTTTTAACAGCAAGTGTTAAGTGATGAAGTGCTTCGAGTTCAACATCAGAACAAATCCCAGTAAGTGCTCAGAAAAACACAGGAGGTTTGAATGAAAACAAAACACTTTTGTCCTCCTCCTAAAAAACAATTTTTTTTTAGAATAGCTTTTTTAGAGAATGATAACAATAATAAAAAAAAACATATGATATTGTGCATCCAATAAAACTATGTTATTCTGTCTGTCTAGACACATTTTTCACACCATTCTTCCATCGGTTTTATCTGCTTCAAAAATCAATGATAAAAAACATAAAAAAGAAGAAAAAGAAGAATATGGCTTTCATACACAAACACAATCGTATCATCAAGTGGAATATACTATAATTAATACTCAGTTAAACAAACGAAATTCCTATAATCAAAACACAGAAATAGCATCCAGTCTGCATTGCATCTT